>NW_026875416.1:0-179265 GCF_032173495.1 Musca vetustissima
TTTAAATTTCTCTTTACTATTTGTATTAATTCACCTTCGCTTATTGGTTGAACTAACTTGGACCGTAAAGTATTAATGGTTTGAAAAAAATTGTCTATATCCTCTCCAGGTTTGAGTTTTCTGTCCACTATTTCGCTCATTACCTCATAATTCGACCTTGTGGTACTATATCTTCTAAATAAGGCGTCTTTCAAAGAAGACCAATCCTTCACAATCCCTGTTTTTATCTGAAGCCAGAACCATTCATAGGCTCCTCCAGCAAGTAATGATTGAAATTCGGCGAAAATTTCTTCCCACGACACTCTGTATTGATTTTTCAAGTATTCTAGTCTGAAGACAAAGTCTTCTACGGACATTCCAGAATGACCTCCATCGAATTTCAGCTTAAATTTCTCCACTTTACTTGGCCTATCAGCATTATGGCTGGGAGCTGTAAACATCATGTTCGATGGTAACCTTTCTGGGATTCTGTTTGAATCAATACTTGGTGGTGGTGTCGTGAAATTAAAGGGTATATTCGACTGTTGATTTCTTGTTATAGCTAGGTTGTTGACCATGTCTCCTAACTTGCTTATGGCTTCGTAAACCTTTTTCATTTCGTCACCAATGCATTCCTGAACTAAAGGTCTAAGATTCAATGATGCATTGGAGACACTTTCTTCAACCATTTGTCTAACGACATTATTGCCATTGGAATTCATAGGCTCAGTCACTACAATATTAGGACCGACATGAGAGTTGTTGCCATTATTATGAATGTTTCTATTGGGATTTGCATTGATTGTTTGGGACATGTCAACTATGGACGGATCCATTCCTGACGGTTGATTCATCATTCTGCCGCCTTTGTCTTTCTTTCGGAATTTAGGTAAGGTTTGGACGGAAATCCTACTAACATCAAAGGATGCTGTGCGGTTTCTTTTACTACGACGTCTGGTTTCTACTGTATTTTCTTCAGACATTCGCAGCCACTACGTATGAGTAATTCTGCTTAGATTTTAAATTAGAAACGAAATATTTATGAGATTTTGATCATACAAATTAGGAATAAAAGAAATAATAGAAAGAGAGATCAATAGATCAAAAGGAAGTCAAAATATTAAAAAAAAATAAATAAATATATAAATAGTCCAAAAATAAATTATATAGAAATAAATAAAAAGTATAAAATGACATACAAAAACAATACAGAACAATTTAAATTTCACAATAAACATATTAAGAGGTTTCTTAAAGATGGGGTTTATATGAGGTGTGTGTGTTTTTTCATTTTTTTTTTTTCATTTCTTTAATAGTATTATAAAATGTCCTTGCGGTTATCAAGGCAGGATAGACAAAATTGGACGATTACACAAATGTTAAAAAAAACTATTCTTTTCGAGTTTTTCTCTATGGCAAATTTTTCATAGATAACAAAAAACGATCTCACAAATAGGATCGGCAACTAACATCCTAATACCACGATTTGGATGACTATTGCACTTATCCCTGCTTCTCGAAAAATTAACTATTTCTACTACTTTACATATACACAAAAACAAAGGAACACTGGTCATTCACAATACAAACATTGTTACACACTAGACGAACAAGCTATTGCACTGACCTCTATATAATGGAAGTATTATCCTAAAAATCCTATATACCTTATACTAATATTGCACTTAACATGTTTTCCCATAGAAAACATGGCTCAATATCAGCCAGGTTGACGGATTTCGCGATATTACTTATGGCTATCTTGATTCCCTATATTCTATGGATTTAGTGACTAGGTGGTATTGCACTTTAAATATTCCTGTTCAAGTTTTGAACTTATTTTCTTTGGTTTGGGCGCCATCTGTTACGACTCCCTGTTAGGCGGCGCTAGAGGGGACCTTCCGGCTAGTTAGCGGTCTCTGGGCTATGGTCCTCAACCCGTCCACATCTCTAGCCCATCAGGGCGAACACGAAAATGAAACTTTACTATTCAAACAAACAAACACATTACATTCAAACACAACACCTGCCTTGATAAGAGAGTATAGATGTTCTACTCTCACATTTTGCCCTCCCAACCATGGTTTCCAAACGTTCCAACATATCAATTTTATTGGAAACCCCGCAAACACACACACACTCACCTCATCACCTTCTTAGAATCCTCTCTAAAAGAACAATTAAAACATATTAGTTATGGTAACAAAATCAACACATATTACATTTATTCTTATAATATAAGCCTTAAAACTAAAAAACCTGTCTTGGATTCTTCAACCCCAGATCACTCAATATATCAATGAAACAAAAACAAATTCGATATTAAAATTTCCTCTTTGAAACGCTAGAGATTCTTTTTTAAATAACACTTTAAAAACTACTCATCAAGTCCCTATTATAAAGGAGCTCGTTTATAATGGTTGAATAGGCCAATCCGGCGTTAAAACTACATATGACGAATCCCTAGTCTTCCTTCAGAGAATTATATGACCTTTAAACACTTAAAAACAATCTGGAGTCAAATCACAAATCCTTACAAATTCAAATAAAAAGTTGACATACACAAGGACAACACAAGATACACTTAAATAATTTGTCTTATAATAATTATCAATATTAACGAATTTTAAAAATATTTCTTTGGGAATCCCTTTAAGGCTAAAGGCATGGGTTTATTCCCAACTCATTGTAGGTATTAAAATTTATCGCTTTCTTATTTTTCTTTTGATATGCTTCCAGATAACCGCCTATCTTAGCTGAGTAGCACCGTTACCTCTGTTCCGGCCAAAAAATAAAGGAGGATTTAGATTACCATCGGCCACACAATATTTGGTTTATGTTGCTGCTGGCAAAAACAGCTGAAAGGCCACACATCCACACACACAACACAAAAGGCTCGTTGGAGATCCAAAAAAATAATCACTGACCTCCTCTTGGGAATACCGGAGGCCAGTAGCAGATTGGTGTTGGCGTTTTTCTGGGGAACCTACCAAAAATATCTCCCGTTTATACTCATATCAAATCACCTCATTATAAGAAAACTCACGGTAATTTTTTTGATTCCACCGGTTAACAAAAAATATCATTAAATAAAAACGTTTACACATATATTGACTGTCGTTGTCTTTTTTTGGTATTTATTTGGATTTTTCTCAACAGTTTTGTGGTGCACTCAGACCTGTGACGGTTAATCCTAGACTAGAGCTATAATCTTGCTCCTACCCATATTTATAGAGTCTAAATTTTCCTCCATTTTCATAAATTTTCCAATAATTTTTAGGAAAATACATTTAATGGCGAATGTTGCACTAAATGGCTACCCTTTTTCAGGGTTGATAAAAACGTAGTAATAAGTACACTGAACACAGCCTTATTTTTTTATTGATGTGGCTACACTGTTCGTTTCCTCAGTCTCTTCAGTCCGGGTTTCACATGCAGAGCGCGCGCGTCAAATAATTTATTGGTGATTTTTAATTTAAAAAAAAATATTTTTGGCGGAGTCCACCAATCCCTTTTATTGGCCCAAACGAATGGCTGTGTTTCAACCGTTGCATGCGAAACAATTTGAATAGCGCCGCCCTAGAAAAAAGGAGTCATTCATCCCACCCACGCAACACGCGAGACCCCTCATCCTTACTGCCGTGTATCTTCAGTGCATACCGGATGTATGCAACCTCTCGGAGGAAATGAACGATATTTCTGACCTGGGCATTTAATACCAATCCAGGAGATGAGTCCATATCCGATTTTATACTTAGATATAATCTTAAAAAATTTTATAGAGGCAATATAGCGACGTTCACAAATAGAGTGAAAAAGGGAGTCATTGACAGCACCCACAGAAATTCCATTCGTTGGTCATAACGATCTCAAAACGGTTGAGGATGTTGAGAAAGCTGTGAACGAGGTTACAGGAACCCTTTTGAGGTTTTATAAAGCTTTTTGTCCTGGGACGAAATCTCAGCCGGTGAAATGATAATTTGAATGACCATTTCTACCGGGGAAGAAGTTATACAAATCCATGAGGTGAGTACATATTCAATTTTATACTTACATATGGTCTTAGGATATGTAGAGACAATACAGCCACATTCGAAAATCATTGACATCACCCTCAGACATGGGCGACTATGGGCTTAAGAATTCGGAAGTATCTTAAAAATGTTCGCATTTGCATCGTAGGATAATACTATTCCAGATTCCCAACTCTAGAGTAAAACAGAAGTCTTATAGGAACTCTCGGAATACGAACTGAGTAAGTTCAAAGCTAAAACAGCATTTCCGTTCGTTGGCCATAACGATCTCAGAACCGTTGAGGATATTAAAAGAGCTGTGATTAATATAAGAGGAACTCTTCTGAGGTGCTATAAGGCTTCTTGTCCTTTAACATACCCTGGGAGGAAATCTCAGCTGGTATGGTGGTCAAACAATCTAGCAGCGTGAAAAAGTGTATAACAAAGCTAGTAAGATGAAACAGAGAACAGATTGGGACGTTTACAGAGAACAATTCGATAGGTACAAGAGTGAAATCAAGAAGGCTAAACATATGTCTTATAATAAAGCACCCAGATTTCGCAAAGTAATATCTAAAGATCGCAAATCGACAAGTAGTATTAAGCGAACTGATGGAACGTGGACAAACTCCGGAAGCGAGACACTTTATCTTTTATCCACGACCCACTTCCCTGGTTGTATAGATCACAGTGACGATGTGCAACATACACGTCGACATATAGTTCAAGCCATGGAGGAGGAGATGTTGATAGAAGATACGATAATGGGCAATAAATAGCTTTCAGTCATACAAATCCCCTGGTCCAGATGTCATAATTCCGGTCATGTTGTAGCGTGTAGATAATCGAATATATTATCATAGTTTGTCTAATTTTATCGGAAGCCGAGTCACATGCTACTTTAGGACTATAGACCGATTCTTCCTTTCATGACACTAGGAATACCATTAATTTGGAAATTTACCATCATAAAAAAATGTAGTCATAACTATGCGATGATGTAGTCATTTAGTCGGCGGGATAGTTTTGCCGGTTATCTCCGATATAATGCTGGGTACTTTATTAACTCTATCTATCTAGGCCCAGGCCAATGGACTTGGGTGAACCCCACGAAGACAGAAATGGTACTAATAGCATACAAATGCAAATATAAGAGTATACAACAGTCGACTGATACTCTTCTATTTGTTTTTTTACTCACCTTAATTCCAAACGTTCCAAATTTCCACAGCTTGAAGCAATGGTGTCCATCAGTTGATCAACATGAATATTGACACCTAATTTTTCCGAAGTACCCATAACCAGGATCCTAGAAATATATAAATAATCGTTAATATAAAAATTCGAAATTCTATTGCAAATAAATTATAGCTAAAAGAGCACAAACGATGTCTGTAAACGAATGATTTGCTTTAGACTTCCGAACAGCAAATGCATCAGCCATAACAATTATTATCACATCTTAGTTCCATTGAGCTTGAAAAAGTTAGTTTTGTTAAAATTATAGATTTGCTTTTAAATAGAATTTATAGCAATTAAAAGATTTGATAGTTCAATTAGTCTTTTTTATCGCATCCAACATTCCAACTCACTTAGCATTGGTCAAGACGGGTAAAATACTCATCCATAGTTGATCGGTGATGTGAGGCATGCCAGACAAACAGCATGCACTCAATTGTTGACCATGGCGGGTCAAAAACTTTTGTAAACCATCATCGGATACATTATCCGATGAATCCAAATCAATGGACATTAAAGATCTGTAATTAAAAATAAGATTTACTATTGAAAAATGATATAAAATGTGTGTCCTCCCTACCTTGTCATTCCCGATTCCATCCACTGCTTCAAGACCGTATCATTAAAGCCATTGATTTGACCCGCGGACAAGAAACGCAAATTCGGTATACGTGTCAACATATCTACCAAACATTCGGTAGATAAGTCGGTTGCTGTAATATCCAACTCTTGCAAGGCACATTTATCCCAGTCTACTTGCATGACAAACTCAGATTTCAAACTCGTGCCATTCATTAGCAGACAGGTTAAACGTTTCGAGCGTTGGATTAAAGTTTTTAATGTTGAGCCTGTGACTTTATTGCAAAAATTCACGGCCAAACATTCTAACTGAATACAGTTCGAGCTGAAGGCATCGATATGCGAGTCATCAATGAAATTGATGCCATACAAATTGATGACCCTCAGATTTGGTGTAGCCGATTTCAATTTGTGTACATTGATAACTTCGTAGATTTCCTCCTCTTCCTCTTCGCATTTTTCATAGGTACCGATTAGATGCAACACCTCCAGGCCATTGATGAAATTGTAGATTTTACGCATAAAACCTTCCATAAAGATGACCTCCGACAGGCAAATGCACATGTAGCGCAATTTGGTGGGGAAGGCTTGCATTTCACTGAAATCGTGCAATTGCATAGCTGGAAGGGTGAGAAGAAAATTAAAATTCGTTTTGAAAACCTTGACTTATTTTTTTATTTTTATTTTGTTTTACTTACCAGTTGAGAAATCCAGTAGCATATGTGTCAAATTGGGACATTTGGCGGATAATTCATGCAGTACCGTGTGGGTAATCAACTCAATCGGCAGCTCAATGTAACGCAATGTTGGTCCGAAGCGTACGGCAATCAAAGACAGCAGCGATTCCAATGATCCCACATGTAAACCAGACACCTCAGGTCTTAGTGAGACATTCTTCCACAAACGTGTATCGTAGGCAATTTGACGCCAACGACGACATACTCTGGCCAAGCGACAAATTTCCCGATGTGACAAGTAAGAGAAAATTTGCAAGATGACTTTGTCTGGAAGTTTTTCAATAGTCTATGGAGGGGGTAATAAAAAATATTAATATTTTTTCTTTAATTTACACAGAAAATGAGAATGATATGGATGATTGATAATTAAAATTGAGTTGATGGAACTCCCCCTCCCATGCGCGCCAAGCAGGATCTGCTTAGCGAACAGGTTTGGATACTAAAATAATTGATATAATTGATTTGTTTTATATATTAATATAATTGCATTGAAGCAGCTGTCGAATTAAAAAAAATGTCGGTTTCTTCGAAGTCTAGAATGGAAATAAAATTCCAAAAGGAGGACCATTAAATATGACAAATCGAGGAGGCATGGGGGCTAAGAATCCGAAAGACAAGCTTTTGTATATGGAGACGGGTATCAACTGTCCTCCAACGTCGAAGCACCGATCGAGTTTTATCAATTTATTTAATTCTCAAAGTATACAATTGTACCTTTTGAACAGATAATCGCATCTCAACATAATTTGTCTAACAAAAATGTAAACAAGGGAAATTAAAGAAATTTTTTTGTTTCTTCACAAGAAAGTATATTAATATTCAAAAAATTGATATTTTATTTCACAAGAAAGTATATGATTGTACCTTTCATATGACACCGATTTCATTTTAATATATAAAATAAGAAAAGAGTTCAATAAAAACGGAATAGGATGTGTAGTTTTTTTTTTAACCCGTGGCCAGCGCCATCTATTGATGGGCATGATTCAAATCGTGCATATCGGTTTTCCCAAGCCCAACATTATGAGGATTTATTTGACAAATTAAATAATTAAAACTCACTGGGTTAACTAAATCCGGTACAATGTAAATGTACTATAACAAAGACAAATAGTTTCCTTTCAATTTTTAAGAAAAGTTACAGGGTGATAAATCTGAAGAAAAACAAGTAGGGAAGGAAAGGATAAAAGTTGGAAGGGGCGGCCTACACCTTCACAAAATATTCTTAAAAAGTCCACGCCTAATGCTGCAATAGTCCCTCACAAAATATTCATAAAAAGTCCACGACTAATGCTGCAATAGTCCCTCACAAAATATTCATAAAAAGGCCACGCCTAAGGCTGCAATAGTCCCTCACACAATATTCTTAAAAAGTCCACGCTTAAGGCTGCAATAGTCCCTCAAAAAATATTCTTAAAAAGTCCACGTCTAAGTCTGCAATAATCCCTCACAAAGTATTCTTAAAAAGTCCACGCCTAAGGCTGCAATAGTCCCTAACAAAGTATTCTTAAAAAGTCCACGCGTAAGGCTGCAATAGTCCCTCACAAAATACTCTTAAAAAGTCCACACCTAAGGCTGCAATAGTCCCTCACAAAATATTCTTAAAAAGTCCACGCCTAAGGCTGCAATAGTCTCTCACAAAATATTCTTAAAAAGTTCACGCCTAAGGCTGCAATAATCCCTCACAAAATATTTTTAAAAAGTCCACGCCTAAGGCTGCAATAGTCCCTCACAAAATATTCTTAAAAAGTCCACACCTAAGGCTGCAATAGTCCCTCACAAAATATTCTTTAAAAAGTCTACGCCTAAGGCTGCAATAGTCCCTCACAAAATATTCTTTAAAAGTCCACGACCAAGGCTGCAATAGTCCCTCACAAAATATTCTTTAAAAGTCCACGCCTAAGGCTGCAATAGTCCCTCACAAAATATTCTTAAAAAGACCACGCCTAAGGCTGCAATAGTCCCTCACAAAATATTCTTAAAAAGACCACGCCTAAGGCTGCAATAGTCCCTCACAAAATATTCTTAAAAAGACCACGCCTAAGGCTGCAATAGTCCCTCACAAAATATTCTTTAAAAATCCACGTCTAAGGCTGCAATAGTCCCTCACAAAATATTCTTAAAAAGACCACGCCTAAGGCTGCAATAGTCCCTCACAAAATATTCTTAAAAAGACCACGCCTAAGGCTGCAATAGTCCCTCACAAAATATTCTTTAAAAATCCACGTCTAAGGCTGCAATAGTCCCTCACAAAATATTCTTTAAAAATCCACGCCTAAGGCTGCAATAGTCCCTCACAAAATATTCTTTAAAAATCCACGCCTAAGGCTGCAATAGTCCCTCACAAAATATTCTTAAAAAGTCCACGCCTAAGGCTGCAATAGTCCCTCACAAAATATTCTTAAAAAGACCACGCCTAAGGCTGCAATAGTCCCTCACAAAATATTCTTTAAAAATCCACGCCTAAGGCTGCAATAGTCCCTCACAAAATATTCTTTAAAAATCCACGCCTAAGGCTGCAATAGTCCCTCACAAAATATTCTTAAAAATACCACGCCTAAAGCTGCAATAGTCCCTCACAAAATATTCTTTAAAAATCCACGCCTAAGGCTGCAATAGTCCCTCACAAAATATTCTTTAAAAATCCACGCCTAAGGCTGCAATAGTCCCTCACAAAATATTCTTTAAAAATCCATGCCTAAGGCTGCAATAGTCCCTCACAAAATATTCTTTAAAAATCCATGCCTAAGGCTGCAATAGTCCCTCACAAAATATTCTTTAAAAATCCACGCCTAAGGCTGCAATAGTCCCTCACAAAATATTCTTAAAAAGACCACGCCTAAGGCTGCAATAGTCCCTCACAAAATATTCTTTAAAAATCCACGTCTAAGGCTGCAATAGTCCCTCACAAAATATCCTTTAAAAATCCACGCCTAAGGCTGCAATAGTCCCTCACAAAATATTCTTTAAAAATCCACGCCTAAGGCTGCAATAGTCCCTCACAAAATATTCTTAAAAAGTCCACGCCTAAGGCTGCAATAGTCCCTCACAAAATATTCTTAAAAAGACCACGCCTAAGGCTGCAATAGTCCCTCACAAAATATTCTTTAAAAATCCACGCCTAAGGCTGCAATAGTCCCTCACAAAATATTCTTTAAAAATCCACGCCTAAGGCTGCAATAGTCCCTCACAAAATATTCTTAAAAATACCACGCCTAAGGCTGCAATAGTCCCTCACAAAATATTCTTTAAAAATCCACGCCTAAGGCTGCAATAGTCCCTCACAAAATATTCTTTAAAAATCCACGCCTAAGGCTGCAATAGTCCCTCACAAAATATTCTTTAAAAATCCATGCCTAAGGCTGCAATAGTCCCTCACAAAATATTCTTTAAAAATCCATGCCTAAGGCTGCAATAGTCCCTCACAAAATATCTTTAAAAAGTCCACGCCTAAGGCTGCAATAGTCCCTAACAAAATATTTTTAAAAAGTCCACGTCTAAGGCTGCAATAGTCCCTCACAAAATATTCTTTAAATGTTCACGCCTAAGGCTGCAATAGTCCCTCACAAAATATTCTTTAAAAATCCACGCCTAAGGCTGCAATAGTCCCTCACAAAATATTCTTTAAAAATCCACGCCTAAGGCTGCAATAGTCCCTCACAAAATATTCTTAAAAATACCACGCCTAAGGCTGCAATAGTCCCTCACAAAATATTCTTTAAAAATCCACGCCTAAGGCTGCAATAGTCCCTCACAAAATATTCTTTAAAAATCCACACCTAAGGCTGCAATAGTCCCTCACAAAATATTCTTTAAAAAGTCTACGCCTAAGGCTGCAATAGTCCCTCACAAAATATTCTTTAAAAGTCCACGACTAAGGCTGCAATAGTCCCTCACAAAATATTCTTTAAAAGTCCACGCCTAAGGCTGCAATAGTCCCTCACAAAATATTCTTAAAAAGACCACGCCTAAGGCTGCAATAGTCCCTCACAAAATATTCTTAAAAAGACCACGCCTAAGGCTGCAATAGTCCCTCACAAAATATTCTTAAAAAGACCACGCCTAAGGCTGCAATAGTCCCTCACAAAATATTCTTTAAAAATCCACGCCTAAGGCTGCAATAGTCCCTCACAAAATATTCTTTAAAAATCCACGCCTAAGGCTGCAATAGTCCCTCACAAAATATTCTTAAAAAGACCACGCCTAAGGCTGCAATAGTCCCTCACAAAATATTCTTTAAAAATCCACGCCTAAGGCTGCAATAGTCCCTCACAAAATATTCTTTAAAAATCCACGCCTAAGGCTGCAATAGTCCCTCACAAAATATTCTTTAAAAATCCACGCCTAAGGCTGCAATAGTCCCTCACAAAATATTCTTAAAAATCCACGCCTAAGGCTGCAATAGTCCCTCACAAAATATTCTTAAAAATACCACGCCTAAGGCTGCAATAGTCCCTCACAAAATATTCTTTAAAAATCCACGCCTAAGGCTGCAATAGTCCCTCACAAAATATTCTTTAAAAATCCACGCCTAAGGCTGCAATAGTCCCTCACAAAATATTCTTAAAAATTCCACGCCTAAAGCTGCAATAGTCCCTCACAAAATATTCTTTAAAAATCCACGCCTAAGGCTGCAATAGTCCCTCACAAAATATTCTTTAAAAATCCACGCCTAAGGCTGCAATAGTCCCTCACAAAATATTCTTTAAAAATCCATGCCTAAGGCTGCAATAGTCCCTCACAAAATATTCTTTAAAAATCCATGCCTAAGGCTGCAATAGTCCCTCACAAAATATTCTTTAAAAATCCACGCCTAAGGCTGCAATAGTCCCTCACAAAATATTCTTTAAAAATCCACGCCTAAGGCTGCAATAGTCCCTCACAAAATATTCTTTAAAAATCCACGCCTAAGGCTGCAATAGTCCCTCACAAAATATTCTTTAAAAATCCACGCCTGTTGAAGACCCTCACAAAATATTCTTTAAAAAATCCACGCCTAAGGCTGCAATAGTCCCTCACAAAATATTCTTTAAAAATCCACGCCTAAGGCTGCAATAGTCCCTCACAAAATATTCTTTAAAAATCCACGCCTAAGGCTGCAATAGTCCCTCACAAAATATTCTTTAAAAATCCACGCCTAAGGCTGCAATAGTCCCTCACAAAATATTCTTTAAAAATCCACGCCTAAGGCTGCAATAGTCCCTCACAAAATATTCTTTAAAAATCCACGCCTAAGGCTGCAATAGTCCCTCACAAAATATTCTTTAAAAATCCACGCCTAAGGCTGCAATAGTCCCTCACAAAATATTCTTTAAAAATCCACGCCTAAGGCTGCAATAGTCCCTCACAAAATATTCTTTAAAAATCCATGCCTAAGGCTGCAATAGTCCCTCACAAAATATTCTTTAAAAATCCATAGCCTAAGGCTGCAATAGTCCCTCACAAAATATTCTTTAAAAATCCACGCCTAAGGCTGCTTTTGCCCTTTGAAAAAATCTATTTAAAAAATCCACGCCTAAGGCTGCAATAGTCCCTCACAAAATATTCTTTAAAAATCCACGCCTTCGTCTTCAATAGTCCCTCACAAAATATTCTTTAAAAATCCACGCCTAAGGCTGCAATAGTCCCTCACAAAATATTCTTAAAAAGTCCACGCCTAAGGCTGCAATAGTCCCTCACAAAATATTCTTAAAAAGACCACGCCTAAGGCTGCAATAGTCCCTCACAAAATATTCTTTAAAAATCCACGCCTAAGGCTGCAATAGTCCCTCACAAAATATTCTTTAAAAATCCACGCCTAAGGCTGCAATAGTCCCTCACAAAATATTCTTAAAAATACCACGCCTAAGGCTGCAATAGTCCCTCACAAAATATTCTTTAAAAATCCACGCCTAAGGCTGCAATAGTCCCTCACAAAATATTCTTTAAAAATCCACGCCTAAGGCTGCAATAGTCCCTCACAAAATATTCTTTAAAAATCCATGCCTAAGGCTGCAATAGTCCCTCACAAAATATTCTTTAAAAATCCATGCCTAAGGCTGCAATAGTCCCTCACAAAATATCTTTAAGAAGTCCACGCCTAAGGCTGCAATAGTCCCTAACAAAATATTTTTAAAAAGTCCACGTCTAAGGCTGCAATAGTCCCTCACAAAATATTCTTTAAATGTTCACGCCTAAGGCTACAATAGTCCCTCACAAAATATTCTTAATAATTCCAAGCCTAAGGTTGCAATATTTCCTCACAAACCATTAGAAAATTCACACATAAGTCTGTAATACGAATTTTTAATTACATAACACCATTTAATATATGTTTTACTCATGGTGTAATAAAAATAAGAATATTCCCTAACAATCTGTGCAAATTTCATAAAAATCGGTTAAGTATTCGCTGAGTTATTTGCACTTGAATTCAACGATATAAAGATCACAAGATTATTCGCATAGGACCAAAAATTTGGCACGGTCGTAATTAACGACTTTTAACCCAATAGTTTTAATATCGATACATATCGATAAAACCCACAAATTCTCCCCTTACCAATAGTGAATGTTTCACGTCAATACATACATTCATTACTGAGCTATAGCTATTTAAAGTTTACCTTGTGTCAAAATATAGCGGCTACACGATTCTGTTTGCCTATTACCAGAAATTGAAAAAATGAAGAAATTGCATATTCACAAAAACAGATGCGAGGATAGGTAGTTGGTGTGTTACCAGATTGGTTAGTACTTACGTTGTGTTTTTCATGTTTGTTTCTCAAATTCTGAGCATATTTTTAGGCGTTACATGGAAAACATACCGCATACAAAATTGTAATTAATATCGTATTTCAATATAGGCATGTAAAAGTATGCTCATTATTTGTAAACCAAAAAGTGAAACACAAACCGAACGATCTGGCAACAATTACTGAATACTTCTTTTGTTGTTTTTTTTTTAAACTTGGAATTTCTTCATTTTTATTTTTTTGTGGTAATAGGCAAACAGAATCGCTAGCAGCTATATTTTGGACACAACATCAACTTCAAATGGTTATATCTCAGTAATAAATGCACATATTGGCATGACATTTTCACTATATGTTAGGGGAGAATTTGTAGTTTTTATGTGAATCGATATTATAACCTTTATAAAATTAATAATGAACAATATTAATAAGTTTTAAAAAACTTGCGGGAAATGTGTGTTTTAAGAAAAAATTTAAATTAGATTGCTGTCGATGTTTGGAGTAAAGGAATTTTATTTATTTTTGGGCAAAAATAAGGTTAATTGAGGGAATATCAAGGACATAAAGAACAAATGCTGCATTAGAAGTTCAATTACTATACGTCATGAGACTTTGTGAAATATTAATACAATTTATGAAATAATAATAATATACTTCAGATGTCCTTCTAAAATATATGGGGTCCTCAATATGTTTGTAACACCTAGAAATAATCCTAAGAATAAAATGTGCGCCTGTCTATGTGTCCATCCGTCCGTCGGCTTGTCACCAAAAAGTCTCTAATCTGCAGCAACTGATCATTACAGGTCTATGTTTCGTTATTTCAGGCCACATATTCCAAACTAGGAATAAGTAAATCGACATTCGACTAATCGATTTGGCATTCTAGGTTCTAATAGATAAGGTGGCCATAAGGTGGCGTGGATTTTTAAAAGAATATTTTGGAAAAGGACAATAAGAGGCGTGGATTATTTATAGAATACTTTTCAAGGACTATAAGAGGCTTGGATTTGTTAAGGAATATTTTTCAAGGACAAGAAGAGGCGTGTATCTGTTAAGGAATTTTTTCCAAGGACTAAAAGAGGTGGGTTTATTAAAGAATATTTTTTCAAGGACAATAAAAGGCGTAGATTTTTTAAAGGATATTTTTTCAAAGACCATTAGAGGCATGTATTTTTTAAAGGACATTTTTTCTAGGACTACAAGAGGCGAGGATTTTTTCAGAGATAGTTCTTCAAGGACTATAAGAGTCGTGGATTATTTATATAATAATTTTCCAATGACTATAAGAGGCGTGATTTATTTATAGAATACTTTTCCAATTATTTCAGAGATAGTTTTTCAAGGACTATACAAGTCGAAGATTGTTTGAAGAATATTCACCCCTATTCCGTAAGTCGTCGTCGTTGTCGACGACGTTTCTCTTTCGACATCACTTCGCATCGACATCGACATCACTTCGACACTGATTTGGTATTCTGTAACACTCATGCGACGATGTCGACTATTTATCGATAATATCAATAAAAACAAAAATTTTGTTGCATATTTTTGGGCAAAAATGTGTTTGTATCCTTCACCGCACAGTGGCACAGGGCATTATGTCTTGGTAAATGTGTTTGCAACGACCAAAAAGAAACGAGATAGACCCATAGTTACTTTTTAGTATATAGTATGTACATAGAATTATTTTTCAGTCGATTTATGCATGTCCCTCCATTCATGTATTATTTTAAACAAGTTACATGCCACCATTATGATCCGAACGGGATGAAATTTGGAAAAAAATCCATCCAATTGGGATGAAATTTTATTTCCACATAGACATTGACATTGGTAAATATCGGTTTAGATTTATATATAGATCCCATATATTTTTCTTTATTTACACTTTATTTTGCATTAAGTATTGAATAGATTCTAGAATGATATATCCTGTTCTTGTTCGGTCATGTTTTTTTTTTTTAATTTCAAAAAAAAAATGTGCAAACGCTTCAGTCGTCAACAAAAACTAAGACGAAGAAATCTTCGACATCGTCGTCGTCACACCTTGTTACGGAATACCAAAAATGTTTCAATAGTTATCGATAAATGTCGACAACGACATAGGGAATACCAATTTGCAAAAGACGACTCTCTTCGACGTCGTTTCGTGTCGACGACGACATACAGAATAGGGGTGATTTTTTTCAAGGACTATATGAGGCGTGGATTATTTATAGGATACTTTTCCAAGGATTTGTTAAGGAATATTTGTCAAGGGCTAAAAGAGGCGTGAATCTGTTAAGGAATAACTTTCAAGGACTAAAAGAGGCGTGAATCTGTTAAAGAATAACTTTCAAGAACTAGAAAAGGCGTGGATCTGTAAAGGACTATAAGAGGCTTCGATTTTTCAAGGACTATAAGAGGCGTCCACTCCATCGGTTACCTCTTAAACAAGGTGTCAACATTTTCAATTAGTATTTTTTCATTTAGGGTGGATCTGTTAAGGACTATAAGAGGCTTCAATTTTTCAAGGACTAGAAGCGGCGTGGATTCTTTAAAGAACATTTTTTCGAGGACTATAAGAGGCGAGGATCATTTCAGAGATAGTTTTTCAAGGACTATAAGAGTCGTGGATTATTTGAACAATATTTTTTCAAGGACTATAAGAGGTGTGGATTATTTATAGCATTCTTTTCCAAGGATTTATTAAGGAAAAATTTTCAAGGACTTTAAGAGGCGTGGATCTGTTAAGGAATAGTTTTCAAGGACTAAAAGAGGCGTCAATCTGTTAAGGATTATCTTTCAAGAACTAAAAGATGGGCGAATCTGTTAAGGAATAAATCTCAATGACTAGAAGTGGCGTTGATCTGTTAAGGACTAGAAGATACGTCGATTTTTTCAAGGACTAGAAGAGGCGTCGATTTTTTCAAGGACTATAAGAGGCGTCGATTTTTCAAGGACTATAAGAGGCGTCCACTCCATCGGTTACCTCTTCCACAAAGTGTCAACATTTTCAGTTATTATAATTTCAGTATTAAGCGCATGTAACGTCACGATCGAAGATGGGGCCCACCGGACCATTCCGTCTTGTGCCTCCCACACAATGAAATATTCCATACATTATAAAAAATCAGTTATGAATCAAGCCGTCGACTTTTCATCTGATATAGAACGGCACGAAATTCGAACTATATTCGGTAAAATTAAATCGTTTATTTTGAAAGTGATCTACGCCAATTTTAGGTTCTAATACAAATCTTGGTTTTATAGAAAGTTTACTAAACATAAAACGTTATATATTCTATCCTGTTTAAGGGCACACAGCCATAAATTAAATTAATACCACTTACAATTTTTTTGAATCAATTCAAACCTTTTTATATATGGTAATATAAGAAAAAAATGACACAAACCACGTTCTAAATAAACGCAAACCGCGTTCTGTGTAATAAAACTTCAGAATTCCCTCTATTCATTGCTGTAAATTTTATGAAAATCGCTTAAGTAGTTGCTGAGTTATTTGCATTTCAATTCAACGATGCACCGAAATATACTTCCTATTTGATTCTGGGCGCCTATTACCCGAATTTGAAAAATCCCACAAAAAGCGGTCTTTTAAAAACGGCAAAATTTTTCATAATGTCTGTTTGTAAAGAAAATCATAGCATACTTGTAGGACAAAAACAATTCATGATCCGATTTCTTGTTGCTTGATATGTAGGTAGGTAGAATTGTTTGAAATTTATGTACGTATTTAATGTAAAATATATTTACTTACACATACACACAAATAGTACCTGTTATGAGGAAAAAATTTCCATTTTACAAGACCGATTTTTGAGTGATTTTTCGGTAATAGGCACAGAAAGTATCTTTCGGAGCATCGTTGAATTCAAATGCAAATAACTCAGCGAATACTTAACCGATTTTTATGAAATTTGCACCAGATAGTTAGGGAAAATTCTTATTTTTATTACACAATGAGAAAACATATATTAAATGGTGTTATGTAATTAAAAATTCGTAGTATATGAAAGATTCGGATATTTAAACTACCGATACGAATTTTTTAAAGGCTATTTTGTGAGGAACTATTACAGACTTATGCGTGCATTTTCTAATGGTTTTGGAGGAAATCTTGCAACCTTAGGCTTGGAATTTTTAAGAGTATTTTATCAGGGAATATTACAGCCTTATGCTTGGACTTTTAAAGAACATTTTGTGAGGGACTATTGTAGCCTTCGGCGTGGACTTTTTAAGAATATTTTGTGAGGGACTATTGCAAACTTGGGAATGGACTTTTTAAGAATATTTTGTGAGGGACTATTGCAGCCTTAGGCATGGACTTTTTAAGAATATTTTGTGAGGGACTATTGCAAACTTGGGAATGGACTTTTTAAGAATAATTTTTGAGGGTCTATTGCAGCCTTAGAAGTCAACGTTCTTAAGAATATTTTCTGAGGGACTATTGTAGCCTTAGGCGTGGACTTTTTAAGAATATTTTGTGAGGGACTATTGCAGCCTTGGGGGTGGACTTTTAAAGAATATTGCAGCCTTAGACGTGGACTTTTTAAGAATATTTTGTGAGGGACTATTGCAGCCTTAGACGTGGACTTTTTAAGAAAATTTTGTGAGGGACTATTGTAGCCTTAGGCGTGGACTTATTAAGAATATTTTGTGAGGGACTATTGCAGCCTTGGGGGTGGACTTTTAAAGAATATTGCAGCCTTAGACGTGGACTTTGTAAGAATATTTTGTGAGGGACTATTGCAGCCTTAGACGTGGACTTTTTAAGAAAATTTTGTGAGGGACTATTGTAGCCTTAGGCGTGGACTTATTAAGAATATTATGTGCGGGACTATTGCAGCCTTAGGCGTGGACTTTTTAGGAATATTTTGTAAGGGACTATTTCAGCCTTAGGCTTGGAATTTTTAAGAATATTTTGTGAGGGACTATTGTAGCCTAGGCGTGAACTTTTTAAGAATATTTTTTGAGGGACTATTGCAGCCTTAGGCGTGAACATTTAAACAACATTTTGTGAGGGACTATTACAGCCTTAGGCGTGGACTTTTTAAGGATATTTTGTGAGGGACTATTGCAGCCTTATGCGTGGACTTTTTAAGAATATTTTGTGAGGGCCTATTGCAGCCTTAGGCGTGGACTATTTAAGGATATTTTGTGAGGGGCTACTGCAGCATTAGACGTGGACTGTTAAAGAATATTTTATGGGGACTATTACAGCCTTAGGCGTGGACTTTTTAAGAATGTTTTGAGAGGGGCTACTGCAGCATTAGACGTGGACTTTTTAAGAATATTTTGTGAGGGACTATTGCAGCCCTAGGCGTGGACTTTTTAAGAATATTATGTGCGGGACTATTGTAGCCTTAGGCGTGGACTTCTTAAGGATATTTTGTGAGGGACTATTGCTGCCCTAGGCGTGAACATTTAAAGAAAATTTTGTGAGGGACTATTGCAGCCTTAGGCGTAGACTAGAATATTATTTGCGGGACTATTGCAGCCATGGGCCTGGACTTTTAAGAATGTTATGTGAGGGTGTAGTCGGCCCCTTCCAACTTTTATCGTTTCCTTCCCAACTTATTCTTCTTTAGATTTGTCATCCTGTAACTGTAAGCTGTAACTTTTGTTAAAAATTGTTCCATTTACACAAGTGAGGTAGGTGTCTTATTGAAAGGAAACTATATGTCTTTGTTATAGTACATTTACATTGTACCGGATTAAGTTAGCACAGTGAGTTTAATTGTTTAATTTGTTTAATAAATCCTCATAATGTTGGTCTTGCAAAACTGATATGCACAATTTGAATCATACCCATCAACAGATGGCGCTGAAGAATGGTTTTTCTCTTTTCTGTTACAGTGGCAAATCCGGTAAAACTTCAGTTAGAGGTTTACAAAGAAGATAACATAATATACTCTTGTTGTTGCATAGTAAAATAGGTCTAGGAGACCTTGTTAAAATTATCGACGCATTGTCATGGATATAATCACTATTTATCAAAACAAATATTTTTTATATTTAAATATGTTTTGTTATAAATTAAAAATCACGCATTTCGGTTTTAAAATTATATATTATTTTCTGAAGTATTTTTTTTAACGGCATAATATTATAAGTCTAAAATAAACTTATAACCTCCACATAAACCAATTAGAAATCGCTTCACTTTTTTTCTTTTTAATTGAATATTATCATAAATATTAATATCATTATTATAATATATGATTTTCATATTCCATGATCATCATTGAAACCAAATTATTTTGAAAAACTTTTTTTCCACTGGATTTACAAAGTATTCACATTTTTTTGCGTTTGTTTTTGTTTATTTTCTTGTCTTCTTTTTTTAAATTTTCTATAATGCGGCGGGTGTCATTTGTGTATTGAAAGTGTTCCACATATTTTTGTTTTCTTTTTTAAACACTTTTTCTTTTTTGGCTTTTGGCTATAATTAGATTTTGAAAAAAAGGAACACACATTTTTCGTTTTTTTCTAATTGAAAATATGGACTGGTTCAAAGTAATTTAAACTTTGTGGGTGATTTAATATATTTTGAGTAGATGTTTTTCTATAAAATTACATTTTCGATTTAAATTTCGAATGTAATTCTTTATTTTTAACATTCAATTCGATTCTTTCACAATTTTTTCACTATTGAACTTGATCCGATTCATTTTTTTATTTGACATACCGTATCAGCAAAGGGACTACGAACGGTGCCATCTGACAAATACACTTGAGATGCTTCCACGGCCAATTGTCCCCAGATATCGGTAGATAAATCCATTTTTATTTAATAATTAAAAAAATTGCTCCCGATATCCGCTTAAAAATTCTTATATAAATTTTCGTCTTTTCTTCTTAAATTTCGTGGCCGCTAGCAATCAATTCAATACTGTTACTGCGAGGGAATCTCCAAAAGAAAAACAAAAAACACTCTGATTGATACAGAAGAGGTATTCTAAATTTAGGATCTCTCTGTGAGAGAGTGGATACGCATTAATTTTTCTTCACAGTTAAGATTTGAGAACACGAAAATGTGAGGAAGACTACAGAATCTATGCAGGCAGTTAATTTGATAAAAACAAATCAGCTGTTTTCAAAACTTTTTGAGTAAAGAAAAACAACAAAAATCCAAAATAGTTGTTGTTTAGAAAATCAATGCTATAGCATAAAATGTTTAAAAATGAGAGTGAAATGATGTTTTGGTTTTCAATTTTTTTCAAATACTCACCAATTTCTCTTTGGATACCAAATTAATATCATCCCGGCCGCCAATGGCTGATTGGTGGGCTGTCAAAACATTCCAATTATCCATGTTTTAGGTTTTTGTATTTTTTGTTTTGTGTATATGTTTCTTTAGTTTTTACTCGGGTGCGTGAAGTAACGTAAAAGCAATCAACTCAAAATTTTGGATTGCAGTAATTTTGTTTATTTTTACAAGAGTTTATTTTTTGGATTTATGTGTATGGCGGGTGTAACGAAGCCGATAAAATAATATGTGCTGAAGTAACAAACGATTTTTTTGAAGTGTATATTTTTTATTCCGAGAATTGAGTGCAGCTAAGGTTCAAGCTATATAATTTGGTGTATTACAAAGCTTCTTGGTGTTGGGTATAATCAGGATGTAATACCTACAAAATATTCAAACAGTAAAATCATTACAACGGCGTTGTATGATACTCTTATAAATATTTTATGTTGATGTTATAAGAATAAAATACAACTTTTTTGTGGATAATAATGAACTCGAATATACAGTTCAGAGTTGCAGATATTTTCGTTCAGTTCGGAATAAAGGGCGTATGATCAACGAACTAAGCCATTTTCATAACACTAATGCGTAGAACGTGGATATGCTATAAAAATGTAAATTATTGCAAATATGTCAAATCAAGCCATTTTTCCTTCCTAATAATTAAAAATATAATAAGGACAGAGGTTATCGAATTTTTGTGTGGGCGAGAGTACTTGAGAATTCACGGTGAAGAACGACTAATGGATAAATTTAACACTAGATTTACCTACTTTTACCAAAGTGAGCCTATTTGACTTATATCAGAAAATGTAAGTTTTTTTGTGAACAAATTCAATTTAAATAAAAACCAGTAAGAAAAGATGTAAAGTCGGGATGGGCCGACTATATGATACCCTTCACCACTTTGGATATATTCTACATATGTATCCTAAGAATTTAAAGTCTCAAGTCTCAATTTGATTCCTTGTGCAAACTTTTGTGTCAATCGGACAAACATCAGGAGTTTGGTACACCATTCACCTAAAATCGGTCGAAAATATATATGTTGGAGCTATATCTAAATCTGAACCGATTTCAACGAAACTCGTCAGAGATTAATTTATATTAACTTTAGTACATTGTACTTGATTGTGTGCCAATTTGTCCTCTTTTAAGGATAGCCCCCATACAAGGTACCTCCCAAATATCGGTATTTTGAAGACTGGACGTAATTTTATATTTTTGCTTCTCGGTGAGTACAAAATTGCTCTACCAAATACTATCAGTATTGGAGCAAGTAGCCCCCATATAATGGTACCCCCTATTTTTCGCTATTTTGAGGGATTTGGGCCCGTTTTTCAACCGAATTGGCCCTAATTTGATTTTTCAAATTATCAATATCGGTTTACGTTTGGGTACAGCTCCGAAATAATGGCACAGATCCATTTTTGGTATTTTGAAACCTGTAGCCGCATTTTTCCAACAATGTGGATAAAATTTAATATAAAGAGTTCTTGAAGGCATGTCAGTCTTCAAGATAAACAGAACATTTTCAAAATCTGTCCATGTTTTGACATAGCGTCCATATATGGATAGAAATCCATTGTCAGTATTTTGAAGGTTTTAGCCGTATTTCCTCATTGTAGTGGCTGTAATTTGGCATTCCGTGATATTGGAGGGTAAAACATATTTTCGAGGAAAATGTTCCTACACAACATTCACGAACATCTAATATTCTGTGGTTTTATATTCTGAGCTTGGGCAATATTTGGCGATATTTGCACCCTCTTGACCGAGTAGAGGTCAACAAATATTGTTAATATTTAGTACAGCCCTTCTAATTACTTGTCCAGATTCACTTCACCGTGGGCTCTGTTGTAATGTTCGGCTTTCTATTATGAACTATAGATCGAAAAACACAAAACATAAGTTTTCGGTCCACTTCATCCCAATATTATTATCTGATCATCACCGAAAATTATAGGCGTTGTCCTTGACAGTACCTGGATCCTTGACAATACCTGGATCATGAAAAATGTCAAAGCGATCAGCGATATATTTCCGCCCTCTAGTGTTGTAATGGGTTACTAAATAATATATGAATACGTAACCTCCGAGGACATACGACAATATAATTGGTATCAATTTAAAGGTCAACCGCTCCTCTTAAATATACTATCAATTTCTCGGGTCTATGTCCTTCAGGGACAAATATATACGCCATGGAATACAAATTTTGTAATTTTTCAAAGTCAGGGTCCATTTGACCCTCTAAATATTGACCTATCTTTATCAAAATGGGCATGCATATTCTTTAGCCCTATCCCGTTCTTCATGTAAAAATTCGCGATGTTTCAGCCATAATTGCGGCCTCTCGAGCGACCAGAAAATCAGATAAAAATTATGTTTTTGGTCCATTTCATCCCCTAAATATTAACCGATCTTTACCAAAAACAATAGGGGTTTCATTGGCCAGAACCCATCCCACATGAAAAATTTCGTAAAGATTGGTGCGTAACTGTGGCCTGTATCGTGTTTACAAATTATAATGGACAGACGGACGCACATGTCTAGATCGACTCAGCTTGTCGAGATATGACGATCGGTATAAACTATTAAACTATCCCTTCTTGTACCTCCCCTTACAAATGGTCAAAATTTATCTGGAAAATAAATTTGTATCTTATATTTATACCCTCAGCCTTATGTGTAATAAGGCTATACACACTTTGATACGATAAAAATGTGCCTCATCGAAATATTGGTTTTAGACCCAATGTTTCTTTGGACCAAATCCGTTTCAGAAAATTTGAACTCGATTTAGCTATGTCCGTCTGTCTGGCTGGCTGGTGCGCAAGATAACTCTCGATGGGAATAATCGATTTCATCCAAACTTTGCACATCCTTATATATGTTAAAACTTAATTTAAGTTCGAAGACGGGGAATGTCGGTCCACTTCTTCTGGTACCTCCCCCACAAAATGGTACCAAATTGTGCTAAAAATTAATGTTATAATAACATGCAAATGTACTATGCACAACATATTGCCTTTACCAAGGCTACATCAAGTTTGAAGATGCGACCCATTGGTCTACTCCTTCTACTACCTCCCCCACAAATGGTCTACATTTTCAATATTTATAAATGCAATATCAGGCTGGTGGAAAGTCAGATTTGAAACAAACCTTGCACAACCTATTATCTTTACCAACCCTATATCTAGACGGAAGATGGGACCCAGTAGTCCACTCCTTCCGGTACCTCCCTCACTCGTGGTCGATACTTTATAAAACTTGATCAACATTAAATCCGAAACCTCTTTGATAAAAACATATTTCTTATATAAAGCTAATAATAAAGTTTGTTTGAAATTCCGAAGACCTTCGTAAACCATAGGTTGGGTGTATATTTCTATCGGCAACACCTACTAACATTTTTATTGTTTTGATTAAAAATGCGACCTGTACTTTTTTAACATGGACATGGACGGGCATGCATAAATCGACTCATATTCTCAAAAATAATTATAGGTCTATCTCACCACAGGTCTACCAGAGTGTGGTGAAGGGTATAAGAAAAAACCACATAGATCTACACTTTTGAATTCCGTTGAAAAATTTCGAATTACCAACATACAAAAACATGTCCTTGATAAAATCGAATGGGGGTTTTTGATACATTTTTCAACAGAATCAGCTGTAATTTTGGATTCACTTCTTTTCAGTTGTAATTTGTTATTTTGGTGTTGTGGTAAATCGTCCTACTAAAAATCTCTAATTTGATTTTTAAGGGTTCTCATGGGGTGACAAATACATATTCGACCAAAATTACAAAATTTGATATTTTGGGGAGTTTAAGTTTTTAAAAATATTTTTTCAAAGACTTACAGAAGGCGTGAATTTTTAAAAATCATTTTTTCACAGGTTGAAAGAAGGCATGGACTTTAAAAAATATTTTTGTTTTCTCTTTGAAAAGAAAATCTCCCTACCACAATTGATCAATATTGGTCCTGTTGTTTAGGCATGTTTTCAACCGAATTTGCTCTAAATTGATTGATCAAATTCTTATGGTATGTCAAATCTTCCTATCAAAATTTAACAATGTCAGTTTACGGTTTGCTATGGATCCTATAAAATATTACCATCCCATTTTACCATATTTTGAGGATATTAGCGTCATTTTTAAACCAATAGTCCTGTATACAAATTTGTGGGGCGTATATATAGATCCAAGTTTTAAGATAGCCCCACAAAAAAGTTCCGCTTCTTTTTCGGTATTAATATGTGGTTAACCGAATTTCTCCTGGACGTGACTACAATTTGACATATCGGGTTCCTGGTAAATAAAAAATAAATTAAAAATAGTCCCGTTAAAGGTTTCCCTATATTTTAGTTCACATATAAATGTCCCGATCGACTTAAGGTATTTTGAATGTACTTCACGCGGTGGACTTTTTTACTTATTAGTCCTCATTTCGATGATTTACGCCCACGGTTTCGAAAGTGTTCCAATCGAAGTGGAAAACGAGTTTCGAAATTACTGCCGAACAGTGTAGTTTAAAAAAGTCTACTTAAATATTTTGATGAATGAAAATCAATTATTACACTGTGCATAGCACGATCATTGTTTATTTTCTCCGAGCTATAACAAGCAGAGAATTTGTTGAATCATTTTCTTAGTAGCCGGCTGCCAAAAAGTAGAAGAGTCAACTATTTGTGCCCGCTGCCGCCGCCACCAAATCTGTTGTTGGCACATAGACATTTTTTTGGTTTGTAAATGTTTTGTTTCCCCTCTAAACGATCCTCCTCGGGGAGGTCCTCGGCAGAAAGTACAAAACAAACAAACGAACTTTCTCTGCGGTAGATACAAAAATTTTGTTGAAATTACATGAAAGAAATTATGTATCAACAATTTTGTTGCTTTGAAAATTGTTGGTGCATTGGCGCTCTCTCGCCTTTGTTAGCGGGTTGGTAGAGGTGGTGATCCATCAAATTCAATAAACTTTGTCGTTTTCAAAGCAAGTCAAGTGTACTGTGCGCCACATGCTTTTTGTCGTGTTTCCATTCGGAAACATTGAGGGTGATCTGTTTTTGGTTTTTATGCCGTTGTTGTTGTTTTTGTTGGATGGGAAGGCAACACAGAAGCACCCAAAAGACAAGACAACAAACTCTACATTTTTGCATTGGCAAGGGCAGCAGCATTGGAAGAAATTGAAAAAAACTATTGTATATGTGTGTGTACATTTTTAAATATTTTCTTTAATATTTACCCATTTTGTTTTAGATTTGTTAGAAGTGATTAGTTTTTTTTTTACTTTAAAAATATGTAATTGTTAGAAAATTAGTATTTTATGGTTTACTGTAAGATTTTCTTTTATCCACGATGTTTTCAAGAATTTCTTTTGCGGCTGTTGCTGCTGCTAAAAATAATGAATATCAAGGGGTTTGCTTTTAGCTTTTTCTGGGTTAAACATTTTATTTCATTCACATTTGAATACCTTTTTCTAATAAATTTATTTTTTTTTTAATTTTATTCCATAATTTAAAATTATTTTTCTATTACATTTTATTCGCTTGCACCAAAAGACCTTTACTTTGTACCTAGACCTTGCATAAGTTTTAGTATAATTTTTATATTTTTTTGATCTAGATATTAAGGCCTTTTATAATTTTTTTCCTTTGGCCCGCCGCGTTTAATTTCTAATGTACTTAACGTTCGTTCTCACTGCAATTCCCGTACTAAACTGAACATTTCGAATTTTGTCTGTTGGCCGAAAACAGAGCCATTACGAAGAAAAACATATTTCCGTTGTAAGACCCAACAGCATTTGTCTGGTATGTCTGTACATTTCATCTCTCGTATGAGTACTTGCTGTTTGTATGTACCTCATATGCCATCATTAAGTACAATTTGTTATATATGAGTCATTCCATACAGATTTTGGTTAGATGATCGCGTGGCACTAAAAGTTTTCAACAAATATAAATGTGTTCTATGGACAGAAGAGCTTGACTAGGTATTCTGTTCTATGCTTAGAGGGTCACCTTCGTTCTTCTATTGTCAGAATAACTTATGAGGGTCTTCGGTGGACACAAGATCTACATTTGTTATTCTACGCGTAGAAGTCAAATATTCGGGTTTGGAACCGATATAAACAGAATCCCATTATTGGGACCGCCACTGATAGAATACCAACAATAAGTCCATCATAAGTTATCACCCACTGGTCCTTCTTTAGATGCAAGATTTTAGATATATCCATGGACCAACATTGATCATTTTTGGTTGGAGTTGGAAGCCTGAAAAATTGTGTCACCTCTATTGGCTTTAGCCATAATTCTATTGGCAATAGACTTGTATATTCAGGCGAATAATTGGATAGATAGCGTTTGTCGTGAGGGTACTGCTGGCAGGAGGATGTTGGAGTAGGACTTTGTTGTTTCTGTAGCCATTTATGTCTTCGGAGAGCTCCAGTTGATGCACGGATTTCATCACATTCGCTATCGACAATCTATGCCATCACGATATGTTGCAGATGTGGATCACCCATCTCTGTTGACGACCGAAGGAATGACGTCTTGGATGCCTTCACTATAGCGCTTGAAGTTTTGACGGTTGTGTCGTGGAGGTAGATCTCCCATCACTGCTTGATGCTTGGGATGAAGCGGCAGATAGTAGGAACTGTCTAGCCAACAGCACATTATGTCACTTGACTGAAGGTGATTGACGTTCGTCATCTGGACACATCCAGTTGTAATTCGGAGTGCAATATTTTATGTAGTTTGCAAGGATCTCCATTGGGTGTCGCTAAGGAACGAAGTCCAAACTACAGCTTCTGGTTGACATAGTTGGAATGCGAGGAGACATGAAGGAGGAGACAACCCCAAGGAAATGCTTGCTTTCCTCCATAAGCCGAGATTTTCAAGCGCGTCGGTCTTGCGTGCAGATTTTTTAATTTGAAAGACCATGTGCCAAAATATTCTCTTCCACTTCATCTTTCCATCAGATTCGTGGCCTTCCCCTTTGCGTGAACCATCACTTGGCTCGCTTTTATATGCCTTCTGAGCTGGGACATCCTCATTCATTCGCACAACATGGCCTAGCCACCGTAGCCGCTGCAACTGGCTATGTCGATGTGCGCGTATAGATAGTACAGCTCGTGGTACATTCGACACAGATCAAATGAACACTCCAAGAGCTTCAGATCCATACAACAGCAGCGTCTTGTAGAGTGTGAGTTTGGTCTGGCGAGAGGTGGCCTTGTTTCTAAACTGCTTATTTAGACCATAGTAGTAGTAGTTTGTCATCAGCGAGGCTAACGGCACTAAGTCGATGCGATTGTGCGTTTCTATGCCCATCTGGAGGCCCTGGAAGGATGTGTTCTGCCCGCAGGATGAACCGTATTCCCCCTTTTAGAAAAATTCAACTGAATATTTTCTCACCCATTCTGGCACAAATGGATAGCTGCATAAGTTCTCAATGAATTTTGTGAAGCCGTGCGTGTTGGTTTTCTCTACAATGACCAGGATGGGAATATGATCTGAATTTAAAGTGACTTTGTTTTGCGATGTTTAAAGTGGTTGGTATACGGGAGGAGCAATGTCTGAGGTGATTTGAAAACTCTAAGCTTCCCCATGATTCAGGAAAGTACGGCACGGAGACGATTATAAAGAAGGTGGTCTGAATCAAGCGAACTCATGGGAAAGCAAGCGTTTCCTCGACAGAGGTGGTCTACGATTAAAAACGACCGGAGTCTTACATGGCCTATTGTGTAAATGCTATAGGGCTGCTACAACATCAAGTTACCAAGTTATGTCATTTATCAGATCATACTTGTTGAGCTTTGAAAATATCATTCCCATCCTTATCATCTTGAGTACTGACCGGCAAATTATGCGGTGTACAGCTATTCATCGGTGCTATGTCTACATTAAACACCTCAACCCTGATAGTTCCACACTTTATTATTATCGTTAAACATAGAGTGAATGAGTCACAAGAGACCAGGTCAAGCAATATAGATTTGTACTGGATGGAGTTGTGTAACAAGAATATGGGGGGACTTACCTTCGCTTGTGATACAATCCTTTCGCACAACGTATAACCACCATCGCATCGCTGTAAGCTACATTTCTCCGTTAGCTATGTTTCCTGGATTGCAGCTGCACTAATTCTTGTTCGACTCATAAACTCCAAAATTTTGCAAATATTGTTGCGGTACCAACGAAGTTAGACTGTAGGAAAGTTTCATTATCGGGACTTTCGGCAGAAAATATTGTGTTTAATGCTGCGTATATTACAGTTGAGGTATCTGCGGGGTGTCTCGTATTCCCACGACGATTATTGAGACACACTGTGAGATGTGTTTTATCGGCTTTATCCGGAACAGCGTCGAAATGTTCGGAGAAGGCATTTCGGAATATAATACCGCTCCCATAACACAAATATATTCAAAGTACTTGTACTTATTGAGCCACTACGCACTTGGTATGATCCTTTCACAGAAAATTGTATTCATCACAATGCTGTAAGTTACCGTTTTCTGTTAATTATGATTTCTGGATCGCAGCAACCATAATTCGGAATAAATTGCCATACTCAAAGTGGATACAATATCCACGTATTTGTACTTATTGAGGTTGATATATCTAATCGAATTCTTTTTTCGAGTTAATTCATAGAACCACATAGATTGATCAAGGTCCGAGATTTTTCCTTGAAATTGCTATTGTCTATTCCATTGGAAATATCTCATATATGTACATTTCGTTTGCATCTCAGCCAAAAAACCGATATGATGAGCATTTTGTATTTAATTTCTTACATTTTATTGTTTGGTGTTCCTTTGTTTCAAAACTATTGAATGCTACCAAATTTTCAAAACGCTCTTCTCATATGAATGTATGTATGTATGTGTATAAATTTAGTACAACAATGTGTAAACAAAAAAATGGGATAAATGCCGGCAGGGATTGAACTATTTGTAAAAAAAGAATGAATGAAAAATTATACGATATATTAAAATAAAATACAGTGGTAACAAAATGTGAAAATATGAAATTATTTTAAACAAAATATATATAATATAAAAAATAAAATTGGTGATATGAAATAAGGGTCAAAAGCATATCCAATTTTTTATACTTTTATGTAAGAGTACTTCCTCAAATTTCATATTCATAAATTTCGAAAAAAAACTCTTTCCGATATTTCAGTAACCCATTCATCATTTTTTGCATGAACATGTTTACAAACATTTATTTTAAATAATTGTTTTGTTTTCACTCATTTTCTTAAACATCTAACAGTATTTCTACTAATTTCTAAATATATTCTAATATTTAATTATAATAATCACACATTAAATTTTAACAATATAAAAAAAAATAAATTTGATAGCGAGAGAGTTAGAGCGTAAGAGCTATAGAGAATAAGCTTGAGAGATGGAAAATATATATATTAGATATTAAAAACCATTACGACATCTAGCCAAAATAGCTTCCATAATCATTTGAAACCATTCTGTCGAGTATGTCGAATAATCAGCAGTTCTAAAAAGATTAACCTTAGCTTCAGTACTTAATGTTGAACACAAATAATAATTAATAGCCATTTCAGTTAATTCGACGTGATAGTTTTTCATTGACCATTCCAGGACATTTAAACAATTGGTTTCGTCGAGCAGTGCAATCAGCAGCTCCAATACAAATTGTTCCATTTCGGGTATAATATAGATGCGTGACATTTCAAATGCCTCCAAGAGGGCATAATATTGATTGGCTGGTGGTATATTGTATTTTTGTTTGCGCGATTGCCTTACAATTAGATTGAGGAAGTAACGTAGACCGCTTACTGAATAGTTGCGTAAATGGATTTCACCCTCTTTGCCTTCGCGGAAATCACTGTTCAACATGGTATTGAAAACTTCACTGATCGAACACAACATGGCCTTACTAAAAGCAACGGCAGTGATTTTTTCTGTGTCATTGTCATCTGTAATGTTGTTGGGGGCATTGTCTGGTTCCTTACTGGTGTTGTGGTTGTTGTTGGGGGCATGTACTACAAAACGCATATCACAGTCCTCTTCCTGCAGAGATTGTCCGGCATTCTCCACAAACTCCTCATATTCATCTAAACGTTTTTCCATATCCAATTGTGGCACATGAATACCCAAGGTGTAGCGTGACATGCATGTAAGGGCATCCACTGCCTCGGCAGTAAATTCATCTTCCTTAGAGCTTAATATAATACCCAATAGCAATGTTAGGGCATTGCCATCGTTAAGGAATTGATATAGTAATGGTTTGCTGCGTATTAAATAGCCCACGGTAATGGCAGCCCGTTTTTGTGATAATACATCATCACTGCGCAAGAGACGTGCCAATTCCTCTTTACCATAATTACACTCGCTGACCGAGGTTAATGTTTCCAAGAAGCCAAATCCATCTTTGCTGGTCTAAAAAATAGAACAATGTTTTTTTTTAAATTTATATTTCATAAAAAGGAATAATTATTCCCAATCTTACCTCCTTTACTTTCGTCAATTGATATAACTGATGAGATATTCCCTGTTTTATGACATTTCCGAAAAATTGACTTTCCCTATAAAATCGAAAAATTAAAATTAATACACACATTTATCAATAACAAAAATATTTAAACTAACAATAATATATTCGTCAGCGTTCCTGCAAAATCAGTATTGAGACCAAACATATTTATGGCCTTTATAAGAGTATTCATGGTTTCAGGTTTGCCCAGATCAAGGCTTTTCTTTACCAAACAAGTTACCCGGAATAGTAAATTATCAATCACATCAATGGTGTTGTGGGGTAAGTGACCCAATTGAGGCAATTTAATGGCAGGTACATCTGAAAAGAAATAAAATAATTGAATAATTTATTTCAAGTGCTACCAAAGTTGTGGATTCAATGCATCTGAAAACCACAATTTTTTTTAAAGAATACTCTTCATGTCATCTGAAAAATACAATTTTTTTAAAGAATAGTTTTTCAAGGCCTCTGAAAACCATACATTTTTTTAGAATATTTCTTCTATGCCTCTGAAAACCACAAACTTTTGAAATAATATTTTTCAAGGCCTCTGAAAACCACGAATTTTTGAAAGAATATCCTCTGAATTCCACTAATTTGTTGAGAATATTATTTCGAGGTTCCCTGCCTTACTCCTTGCTGAACAATGCCATACTTTTCCCCAGTTATAAATAGTTATTTTTATAAAAACAACAAACTGGGATTCAGCCTGACTATTTTGCAAAAACAAAATACAAATGGTATCCCAAATAACTCGCCAACACTACTGAGATTGAACTTAAATTATTCTCACCTTGGCTTACTTCCTCTTCATCCTCGATTAAAATACTGTCTTCTTCGGAACGAGCTGCCAAATCTAATAGATTCATAATAATGGTGTGATCATTACTATTTGCATTGGGGTTATTATAGAGATGGCTGGAAATATCTCTTGCTTCAGTTTCTTCCTCGTCGTCTTCTTCATCACTGCAGACAGGTGAATAGGATTCTTCATCGGAATCAGCTTTAAAATAAATCAAAAAACAGAAATATTCCTTAAATAAAAAATCTATGTAAACAGCAAATAAAAATTAAAAATGATCCTAACCATTATTTGGCTGATACATATGACCACCACCCACGGGTGACATGCTGCGCGAACTACAAGGACTTGATGGCATATTGTACGATCTAGGTGAACTACTCGGAGAATCACTATCCAAATAATTTTCTTCTCGTACTTTGGCAAACTGGAAATAAGAAGATATTCCATTATTATTATAAGTTATCTGCCCCTGGACATTCGGATTACCTTGCATTTTGATTCCTTTATAAGTTCTGGTAGTTTTCTCTTCTTGCTTTCCGATTGTAATTTTTCTTCACGTTTCTTTTTGTAATAATCTTCATCGCTGACCATATACATATTAAGCTCTTTGACAAGAACCAAGACCAAACCTTCGCGTAACATTAAATCCATGCTCATATTATCATATTGGAAGTTAATTAGGACATTTAAAATCTGGAAAATATAAAAGACAAATTAATCAAAACTTTATATAAATATATAAATGCATATAGCTAACTCACAGAAGCCTTTTCTGCCGGTGACACCGTATCCTTAATCATTACAATAAATTTTCTAAGAGCCCCTGAACGCCTAATCTTGGAACGATTACAGGCATCGGTGGATAAAATACTTATTATGTGAATACAGTGTCTACGTTCACTTTCACTGAGATCTTCATCGGCCACCAGTACTTCACAGGCTGCCAAAATAGCATCGGCCGAACTTAAAATATAAAATGCTCCTTGATTCTTGGACAAATTTGAGAGTATCTTAAGGGCGGCACTACGATGTTTACTTTTCTTTTCATCGGTAATAAAATGAACAATGGGCGCAAGGGTGCAATGAGCGCGATTTAATGATTCCCAAACCAATGAATTGATTTGCAGTTCCGATATTACCAAAAGACATTTCAAAATTTCACAAACCAAATCGAGTGCTGCCTGTTCCTGAGGTATAATGTAGGCATTTGAATTGCGTGTGGAATTTTTCAACACCTCATGATCAAAAATGTCGCTGCGAACACCTTCCAAATTGCGAGCCACTTCTTCGAAATATTTTTCACGATGTTGATTGCGTTTAAGGCCCACCTTCAGTGGAGCCTGAGCATCGCAAAGTAGTTTTTCCTCTGATTCTGTGTTCGATTCATTTTTCATAATCGCTGTCAGTATGCGCAAGAGGATAGTGAATCCGGATGATTGAAGGAAATGTTTTAGAAATTGAGGATTTGCCAAAAGGAAGCGACATGAACGAAAAGCCATCATACGCGTTTGTACATCCGAGGTGTCCTCAATGATGCGACACAAAGCTTGGGCAATTGCAGGACAATGCGTAGACAGTAATTGATTGGTATCCACTTTGGCTAAATTACCCAAAAGGCGACATGCCCTACATTGTATCACCGGATTGGGTATGGATTTCAAAATCGTAGCCAATGGTATAGCAATTTTATTTTCCAATGCCTGTGAAATAAAGAAAAGGAAATTATAGTTCATTGTCTCTCTCTTGCCTCCTTCCCCTCTCTCTTTGTTGTTGTTGCTACCAAGTAGCCACTGTGTACTTACCTCTCTGCAACTTTGTTCATCCGTGCAACAATTACCCATTATAGACAAGGCCACTTCCAATATCTTTTCATGGGGTTTGCTAAGGAATCTAACCATGGGAGGTACACCTCCTGCCTCCCGAAACAATATAATACCATTTTTATCTTTTACAACATCTGTTCGCAATTTCGTAAGGCCCTTAACAATGACTGCCTTGTCGGTTGATGTCTTTATAACGCCCAAAATGTTTTCCACCAATTGGCGATTCATGATGGTCCACAAAATCAGGCTAATTCATTTAGACTTTAAAAAATATTCGATAAAATAACAATTTCTTCAATAAAAAATATAGATTTTTTGCAAAAATCGTAGCTTCTTCTTTCACTTATTTCCAATGTATTCACGGGGAATGGTTAGCACTGTTTGTATGAAGCTGCTGTAATTAGTGCGCAATGTAACGTAGCTCTGGTGGGAATGTTGGCGGTATATTTATTTGAATATTAAGCCATTGCGTTGTGTATTAAATTAATTATGTATTAATTGTGTATTAAATTAAGAATTGTGATGATATTAGAAAAATAAAAACATGATTAACTTTGGTATTTTTTTTAATAATTTCTTAACTTTAGGACATACTTTTTAAAATTAAATAACTTTTTGTAGAAAAACATAAATATTTCCTTGTAAATAAAATTTAATGGATCCAATGTGTGTAGTATAGCAAAAAAAGTAAATTTTTTGAGGTTTTGTACCCGATTCGAAGAAGTCGTAAAAATTCATTTTTTTATTAATTGTTTAATTACTCATAAAAATCGATGCTTTGTTTGTGTTTTATTAGTTCAAGTTTTTTCTTCGTATACATTGTAATTTTTTACGTAAATAGAGATAAATAAGTTGCGTGTAATAATAAACAATAGGAGAATTTGAATCTTGTGAAATTAATGAATTACACAACCGAGAATGGAAGAGACAAATCCATTTTTTTCTAAAAAAGTGATTGGATTTGATATTGTTGGGATAGATGAACAGTCTGCTAAAACAGAGCACGGATAATATACATTAATTTTTACACCAGGCATCGACACTAAATTATGAAAGGAATATAAGTATATGAAGGCCTATGAAGTCGTTTCTAAAGCAATATTCAAATGGGCATTTTGATTGGCATTGAGTTGGATCCAAACCTGCTGAACTTAAAATATAGAATGCTCCTTGATTTTTAAATAAATTTGAGAGTATCCTAAGAGTTGCACTACGATGTTTGCTTTTATTTTCATCGGTAATAAAATGAACAATGGGCACCAGGATGGAATATGTGCAATTTAATGATTCCCAAACACAATGAATTATTTACAGTTCCAATATAACCAAAAGACATTTCAAAATTTCAGGTTATAGCTTCTTTTGGGTATAAAGGCACATAATACGAAATCTGATCGATACCTGTACAAGTTCAATTATCTTTAGCAGAAAACTTGAACTAAATTCGAAATTATTTAGAACATTTAAAAACTGTGACATCTAATAGTATAATAAAATTTTAGAGTGCAGTTTATATTATGGCATACGTTCTGAATTCGAAGGATAAAGTAGAATTTGATTATGCGGGAGTTTGTGGCACTGGAAATTTCAGGTGGCTTGTTAGTAAAGAAATTTAAACCTGGAAACTGGAACTTCGAACTCTCCCTTTTTTATGAGCCCATTATAAAGTGTAAAAACAATGATTACTAATAAATGATTACTAATTGGAACTAAAATAAATCTCGACAATCCAGAAAAATTTTGATAATTAAGATTGGCATCTGCAATAAATTGTTTGGATTAGCAAGCTTTCCTTTCTTTCTATTGTAACTGCAGTTCTTAATTTAATTGGGGTCACCTTTTGCGTCACGTGCAAACCTGAAGATTGGGTCAAAGGCACCTAAAATATAATGTGACAGTTATATTTTAAATAAAGGCGAATAAATTCCTATTCTCGTTTTATTTGTAGCGAATAATATTTTTTATTAAAATTAATTTGTTCAATAAAAAATACTGTTAATCAATCACACAAAATAGTACAATGCACTTTGTATAGAAACCAAAAAAGAAGACATTAAGGTTTTTGAACCGAAAAGAAAGAAAAAATAATAAATATTATTTAATCAAAGTCAAAATGTTAACACCTCAATGGGAACAGGTTTAGAAGTGTATATTTCCTTCTAATTGTTTCTTAAGAATTGTTACAGTTTAATTTTATTTTAATTGTTGTTTCACATTTTATTTAAAAAAAAAAAATAAAAAAACAAATAATATTAATCAATAATACGTCAATGATATATTTGTTGACACTTCATATATTTAATGGAAGGGTTTTTCGAAAAAAATAATGCGCTTACGAAGAGGAATATTTTTGAAAAATTAAAAATTTACCATGCAACAGTTTTGTTAATTTAATTATTATGCTTTTGAATCGATTTATAAAATTACGTAAATACCATACAATGTACGTAATCAAGATTGTTTTTTTTTGTTTTGTTTCTAAATATAGAATTTTTGTTTATACTTGAGGTCTAATTTAAAAAAATCATAAATTTTCCATATTATTTGAAATTAACATTTATTAAATTAAAAATTTAGAGGTTAAAGACGTTATTTTTATTTATTTTTTTTTTTCAAAAAAGTGACTTGAAATATACTTGTAACACCTCGAAATATTCATTGGAGATCCCATACTATTTAGAATAAAATACAAAGCCGTTTTAGCTCGCAATAGTTAAGGTAGAGCTTTGGCGTTGAGAATGGTTTATGGGTTCACGTTTTGCTATAGCCCCCATATAACGTTTCCCTCAAATATTGGGGGGTTTGTCATATTTTCAACCGAATTGAATGTAATTTGGAATTTAAGGTTCTCGTTGGTTCTAAAATATCTATTTTAGGTATATTTTTCAACCAAATTGACTCTAATCCGAAATTTTGAATTCTCATTGTGTAGCAATCAAATCTTCTAACAAAAAAGTATGAATATTGGTACAATTTTTAACCCACATATGAAAGAACCTCTTAAATTTTGATTTTTATTGGAAACGCTTTCCATCCAATTTTTTTTTTTTTTTGTTGCCCAAAAAACACATAAAGTCAATATCAAGTAAAGTAGTATAGTCGAATTGGGCCGCCTATATGATACCCTTCACCACTTTGTGTATATTGTACACCAATTGCATGTCAATGTTCCCTCGAACGAACATACTCATGTCTTTCGGCCACCTATGCTAAATTTAATTCGGGCAGATTCAGAGTCGTCCGCGTGCCATGGGATCAAATATATGGAAAACGATTTATAGCAAAATTGATACACACTATTCGATACGCCGCGCTGTTAAAAATTTAATCTCAATCATGGAAGCTATGGCTGCATCTGCACCAATTTCAACAAATCGCATTAACGTCATTGAAGTCTCAATTTGATACGTTGTGCGTTGTTAATCGGACAAACATTAGGAGTTTGGTGCACCATTTATGTAAAATCGGACGAATATATATGAATATGTGGGAGCTATATCGAAATCTGAACTGATTTTCCCGAAACTTACCACATATCATTCTACAATCAATTCAGTACGCTGTACCAAATTTCGTGCAAATCTAAGTATATATAGGGACTTTAGTGTACCACTTACATAAAATCGGACGAAAATATATATGAAAGCTATATCTAAATCTGAACCAATTTCCACGAAACTTAACACACATCATTCTAGAGTTTTTTCAGTACGCTATGCCAAATTTCGTGCAAATCTTAAGATATATAGGAACTTTGGACCACCCTTTACATTATATCGGACGAAAAAATATATAGAGCTATATCTAAATCTGAACCGATTTCCACGAAACTTAACACACATCATTCTAGAGTTTTTTCAGTACGCTATGCCAAATTTTGTGCAAATCTAAAGATATATAGGGACTTTGGTATACCATTTACCTTAAATCGGACGAAAATATATATGGGAGCTATATCTAAATCTGGACTGATTTTCACGAAACTTAACACACATTACTCTAGACTTAATTCCGCACACTGTGCCAAATTTCGTGCAAATCTGAAGATATATAGGGACTTTGGTACACCATTTACATAAAATCAGACGAGAATATATATGGGAGCTATATCTAAATCTGAACCGATTTCTACAAAACTTAACACACATCATTCTAGAGATTTTCCCGTACGCTATGCCAAATTTCGTGCAAATCTAAAGATATATAGGGACTTTGGTACACCATTTACATTAAATCGGACGAAAATATATATGGGAGCTATATCTAAATCGGAACCGATTTCCACGAAACCTAACAAACATCATTCTAGAGTTTTTTCAGTACGCTATGCCAAATTTCGTGCAAATATAAAGATATATAGGGACTTTGGTATACCATTTACCTTAAATCGGACGAAAATATATATGGGAGCTATATCTAAATCTGAACCGATTTCCATGAAACTTAACACACATCATTGTAGAGTTTTTTTCAGTACGTTATGCCAAATTTCGGGCAAATCGAAGGACATAAAGGGACATTGGTATACCATTTACCTTAAATCGGACGAAAATATATATGGGAGCTATATCTAAATCTGAGCCGATTTCCACGAAACCTAACACACATCAGTCTAGATTTTTTTCAGTATGCTACGGCAAATTTCGGGCAAATCGAAGGATATAAAGGGACTTTAGTGCACCATTTACCTTAAATCGGACGAAAATATATATGGAAGCTATATCTAAATCTGAACCGATTTTCACCAATTTCAATAGGGTGCGTCCTTGGGCAAAACAAATGAGCTGTGCCAAATTTCATCCAAATCGGATTATAAATGCGACCTGTACTTGTTTACAATTTAACACCAACAGACGGACAGACAGGACGGACATGCATAAATCAACTCAGAAAGTGATTCTATGCATATTCTCAAAAGGAACTATGGGTCTATCTCGTTTTCTTTTGCCTGTTACAAACATATGCACAAAGACATAATACAGATACAAAATACAAATCTGATATCAAGTGAATGTAATTTTTCCAACTCCTAATCAAGTTTGCATAAAATATAAAATACAAAATTTGTAAATATTTTTCTACATAGAAAAACAAGATCAACTATTTATTTAAAATAAAAAAACACCGACCAAAATCACCAGCCAACTTGCACAGACAGACACACCCTCGTCATTGACAAAAATTTAAAAACAAATGGAATTCAATTTTTTATAAATAGACAAACAAACAAATTAAATATTAAAAATTAAAAAAAAATACAATAAAAATCGTAAAATATTTTAATTTATTCAAATAAATTCAATGCAGGCCCATCCATCCACCTGCATTGCGGAAATTTTTTATTCAAGTTTAACTGTTTTAGTTCTTTGAAAATTAATAAAAGAAACAAAACCAAAACACTTTGAACATTCAAAACTAAAAAAACAACTGCATCATTGTTGTCTGTCTGTCTATCTCTAAGCAATGATTTGAACTTGAATTTATGTGAAGATGAAGACAACGCCGACGACCAAGATGTTGTTGATGATGTCGTTGGAGAATTAGTTTTAACCAATAACCACAAAAAAAATCTATAAATAATAATATTGATACAACACGCACATCGATACATGTCTGCAAAACCAAATGCGCTGAAGACAAATCCATTTGGAATTACTGTCATTACTTGTCGCTTCACAAAATTTTAGTGATTTTTATTGCTGAAGCCGCCAGTGATCAACATACAGACAAATGTATGTTAGTATATTTGCCATAACTATAAAATTAAAAATAAAAACAATCACAGGTATTGTTTATATCATGGCGGAATAGATATATGCAGTGGCTTCCTTAATGTGAGCGCAGAGAGAAGATGGAAGCTAATAGAAATATATGGAAATAAAAGCAGAAGAGTGCATAAATCTAAAATTATAAAATCGATTTGTTAAAACTTAAATTGATTAAAAAAAATAACAAAATCTATACATAAGTAAACTGCAGCCATATTTGTGGGGAAATGTTCATCAAAAACCAGTAAGGAAAATTCAAAAGTCGAACGAGGCTATATGATAGCCTTCATCACTTTGGGTACATACAAGAGATGTTAATATCCACAGATAGAACAGATATAGAATCTTTGGAGGACCACTGAGATGGAACCGAGCGAAATTAAATGTGCTATCTAGATAGATATTTGAAGCAATTGAAAACCCCCATACACATATCATTCTGAAATCAATGACAAATTGCATTTCAAACGGGCAGACTTGGATTCTTTGGTATACCATTTGTATGAAATCGAGTAAAATTATGTGTGGGAGCTATATATAAACACATGGACCTAATTGAGCAACACCACCATACACCATTTGTTTTTTTGTTATCACTCTATAATCAATTTAATACCCTCTGTCAAATGTCGTGTAAATCGAACAAACATAGGCCATTCACCATTTGCACCATTTACATAAAATCAAACGAAAATATATAAGACCTCTATCAAAATCTGAACCGATTTCAACAAAACTTATCACACAAAAATTTTTCCTCAATTGTATTCCCTATGCAAAATTTTGCTCAATCGGACAAATAATGGGAGTTTGGTGCATCATTCACAAAATATCGTACGAAACTATATATGAGATCTATATCTAAATCTGAACCGATTTTAACAAACTTCGCACACACCACTTTGGACCTAATTCAGTACTCTATGCAAAATTTTGTTCCAATCGGACAAATATTGTTAGTTTGGTGCATCATTCACATAAAAACGGACGAAACTATATATGGGAGCTATATCTAAATCTGAACTGATTTTCTTCAATTTCAATAGGGTTCGTTATTGGGCCAAATACGTGAACTGTGCCAAATTTCGTTCAAATCGGATCATAAATGCAACCTGTACTTTGTTCACAAAAATACATGGACGGACAGACGGACGGACATGCGTAAATCGACTCAGAAAGAGATTCTATGCATATTCTCAAAGGAACCATTGGTCTGTCTCGATTTCATTTTGCCTGTTACAAACATATGCACAACGACATAATACCCTGCATCACAGTGTGGTGAAGGGTATAAAACAAATAATAATATAATTTCTAAATCTTTTAAAAAATTGCAATCGAGATGGATGCCGGTTTAATTTTCGAAAAGAATTTACTACCCAATGAGAACTCAAAATAGTAATAATTTTTAAAATACCAACGATATAAAAGGACATACCTCTCATTAGGTTTACAACATCTCGTAATATTCATCGGATACCCAGTATTTAGTCAGTATAAGTATTTTTACATATCCTCCACAGAGAGGTCTCGCAGCATTTTAGTAAATTTCATATTCCTACTGTCATGACCGATTTTATGTATCAATTTTGGGGTTTTTTCTAGCAATATTTAAGGTAGAGTTCTGAAATTTTGCACAGACATTGCTAGTACTCATAGGATGTTTGGTATTGTAAATGACGTTTGGATATACCCTCCAATATTTGGTATTTTGGGGATTGTTTTCACTTTTCTCATTACATTCCCGTTTTAAAAATTATTAATATTGACCCAAGTTTCAGGTTAGCCCCCATATAGCGGCACCGCCAATATTCGGTAGTTTGGGGAATGTGGTTACGTTTTTCAACCGAATTGACAGTAATTTAGTATTTTCGGTTCTCAATCGTGTACTATACGCACACGTCCGTAAAAAATAATATTGACCCAAGTTTCCGGCCGAATTTAAGCTAGTTTTAACTTGTTTAACCTAAAAAAAGTACATACATATATCGGCGAGCCTAAGTTTTTATAGTCTCCATCATGACGCGGACATTTAAAATCGTGACCTTTATATGTTTTACTGTAAGCCTTAACACACTTCATCATCGCATCTTTGTGGTATTCCTTTTTTGTGGTCGGCGAAGCATTCAAGAGCATCTTTCCAATTTGTAAGAGGGTGCGACGTGGATGGAAGTACACCCCATAGTCCGGACTATGGAGGGTTAGTAGGAAAGAAGGAAAATTACTGGTTAAATAATTAACATCTGACAGTCTTATATTAGTAGTTAGACACAATAGTTTTGACAAACATACAAAAAAACCAGTAAGGAAAGTAGTAAAGTCGGACTGGGCCGACTATATGATACCCTTCACCACTTTGGGTATATTCTAAATATGTATCCTAACAGACGACGCGTTTTTGTTATATATCTATATCTGAACCGATTTCAGGAAAACTTGCCAGAGACTAATTTATATTACATCAGTACGTTCTGTCAATCGGCTTAGCTATGGATCTTTTCACGAAGCTTAGGAACATCATTTTAGACTTAGTTCAGTACCTTATACCAAAATTCGTGCAAATCGAGATCGGCCGAAACTATATATGGGAGCTATATCTAAATCTGAACCGATTTTCATTAAACTTAGCACACGTCATTCTATGTCGTTATGTCAAAATTCGTGCAAATAAAACGATTTCCAGGGACTTTGGTGCACCAATTACCTAAAATCGGGCGAATCTATATATGGGAGCTATATCTAAATCTGAACCGATTTTCATGAAACTTAGCACACATCATTCTAGACTTAATTCAGTACGCTATGCCAACATTCGTGCAAATCAAAAGATTTTCAGGGACTTTAGTGGACTATTTACCTAAAATCGGGCGAAGCTATATATGGGAGCTATATCTAAATCTGAACCGATATTCACGAAATTTTGCACACATCATTCTAGACGTAATTTAGTACGCTGTGCCAAATTTCGTGCAAATCGAAAGATATATAGGGACTTTGGTACAGAATTTAACATAAATCGGACGAAAATATATATGGGAGTTATATCTAAATCTTAACCGATTTTCACGAAACTTTGCACACATCATTCTGGACCTTATTCATTACGCTGTGCCAAATTTCGTGCAAATCAAAAGATTTGCAGGGACTTTAGTGGACTATTTACCTAAAATCGGGCGAAACTATATATGGGAGCTATATCTAAATCTAAACCGATTTTCACGAAACTTTGCACACATCATTCTAGACTGAATTCATTACGCTATGCCAAATTTCGTGCAAATCGAAAGATATATAGGGACTTTGGTGCACCATTTACCTTATATCGGACGAAAATATATATGGGAGCTATATCTAAATCTGAACCGATTTTTCCCAATTTCAATAGGGTTCGTCATTGGGCCAAACAAATGAGCTGTGCCAAATTTCATCCAATTCGGATCATAAATGCGATCTGTACTTTGTTTACAATTTAACACCAACAGAGGGACAAACGGACGGACATGCATAAATCGACTCAGAAAGTGATTCTATGCATATTCTCAAAAGGAACTATGGGTCTATCTCGATTATTTTTGCCTGTTACAAACATATGCACAAAGACATAATACCCTGTACCACAGTGTGGTGAGGGGTATAAAAAAAACTTTACATACACAACAGTCTGGCAACTATGCCACAATTATAGACAAATAATTGCATTTTTTTATTACATGAATGGGGTCTCCATGCCACTTTTGAGCTTTAAAAAATATTTTTTAAATGTTCACGCATCTTTTGAGGTTTAACAAAATTTTGATAAAATTTTGACCTGTGTCAAATTTATGACCCATGTCACATAGTTTTCCTATATAGTTACCCCAGATTACATGTAAGTACTGAATCATAAACACGAACTCCATCCGATGTTCTATATTTCTCTTCGATATAAATTATGTAATTGATTTCAAACCCATTATATATGTGTTTAAGATTGGCACTGCCACATTTCTTGCTATGATTTCAAGGTTGTTTTCAGCATACCATAATTGCAGACACGTGTATTATAAAATCAATAAACCGCGTAAATACTAAATACCAACAAATATAATTTTTCCCACCAAAAAAGTCCAAACATTGGCCTTTGACAATAATTCGGGTGGTGGTGGTTCCAAAATAAAAAAAAAAAAAATTCATCAGCTGTGGTGTGTAAATTGTCCATTAGCTACACAATTCTTTTAGGGTTCGATTCAAATTTAATTCTCTCTGTCCCGAAAAAATGCCATAAATTTGGAAACATTCATCATTCACAACGCCATAGTTTTAATGCAGTTGGTCGGTCGATCTGTCGTTCGGAAAAGAGGTAATACATTTTTGAAAGCCCCGTCATAATTAGTAATTAATAATTATAATCGATTATGAAATAATAAATGATGTTTTGTTTTTGTCTTCTCCTTTCGTTTATTTTTTACTTTTTGTGCAACAAAAAAATGTTAAAAAATAAAATACTTAGTATGAATGAAAGAAAAAAACCAAAAACAACAATAGTGTTTTTTATTTTTTTTTTTTTGGTTACATATCTGGGTAGCTGCGCTGCGCTTCATTTCATTTTGATTACAGTGTTTTATTTGGGTCTTAGATGCTGCCTCGGTATCATTTGGTTGTTGTTGCTGTTGTTGTCATGTTTTTCTTTTTAGCTATCACAACATGAAACGCTGGCGGAATGAATAGACACTGGGTCATAACTGCTGACCATTGATGTTGTATTTGTTGTTGTTGTTTTTAATATCTATGTTGTCTATTGCTGCACTAATAAATTGTGACCTTGATATCATTTTCACCATGGAACTAATCAAACGATTTTGGTCTCTCTGTGTATCTATCTATCTATCAGCCGTTCGTCTTTAACAGGAACAGGTATTACATGTGTGAACTAAAAAAAAAAAAAAACGATGAACGGACAATAAAACAGATAAATGTTGACGTCAAAATAAACGTAGGAATTAGTAATAATAAAACTATGTTTTATTAACATGAATTTCGCTATTGATGTCAACTTGTAAGTAAGAAAACAGGAATAATGGTAGGCTCAATGTTAGTGGACTGGAAGTTTTTATGGTATGATCAAATATATTTAAGATGACAAGAAATATGTAGGCAATTTAAAATTCGGTCTGCTATTTCATCATTAGGAAAGGGCTGAGGATCTGGGCCAAGATATTTACTCGGATCTGACTTTGAAGAAAAATATTTAAACAAAAAAATATGAGGTGAGGGTTAGGCGTGGAGTGGACATAAAATTAATTACTCGGAAAATTGTCCCTCTCGCAGAAAATTTCAGTGTAGGTCTAGTATTTGACATAGACCTCATATCAGAGTCCCTTCCCATATAAACTATTTCTTACATATGAGGTGAGGGTTAGGCGTGGAGTGGTGGAAAATTCAATTTGGGGATGAAAGCAACATAAAATTAATTACTCGGAAAATAGTCCCTCTCGCAGAAAATTTCAGTGTAGGTCTAGTATTTGACATAGACCTCATATCAGAGTCCCTTCCCATATACAATATTTCTTACATCTTCCACCATAAATCTATTGGGCAGAACCGCGAAATATTCACCGGAGACCCCATAAAACATATATCGCTCATTTGCTGCAAGCCAGCATAAATCAAAAATTGTGATTTTTGAGTTAATGATGAGTTGCATAAAAAAATCGGAAGAATATATCATACACACTCTGATTGAGAAGCTATCGAATTTCCTATGTCCATTGTAAGATGTGAGTAAATCGAAAATTTAAATCACAAAATCAATTTTTTTTTGTTTATACCGGTTTTGCAGAAAATGGCGATATATTCTTGATCAGAATAAAAGTATATGACATGTTCTGTCTGGGGTGGCGTAGGGGATGATAGATACCAAGCAACGGCTCTGATTGGCTTTAACATGGCGAAGTCCAGGCTTATCTTGGTCCCTCTTTCATCTCAATTGTGGACACTAACCTCCCCGCGGTGCCACCTGGGAGCTATTCTCATCACCCGATGAAATAGTCAGCTAATTTGTGCCGCGAGTTCACCAATAAGGACTATAACAAATGGGTTGAGGCGTCGGGTTAGTTGCCCACTCTCGGAAAACCCAATCTACTATGAAAAAGCAAAGAAAAAGAAAACCAAACCCCCCTTATGTTGACGACCCCCGCAAACGTATGAAGGACCACGATCTGCGAATCTGCACTTGGAATGTGCGCACGTTGTACAGAACAGGCGCAGTATTCGCTTTGGCGGATATACTCAAGAAGTACAAAGCCGATATTATTGCCTTACAGGAAATGTGATGGAAAGGGACAGGCGTAAGTAAATCAGACGATTACGCCCTGTATTATAGCTGCCATGAAACGAGACATGAATTTGGCTGCGGATTTATAGTTAACAGGAGAATAAAAGACCTTGTCTCCAGATTCACTCCAGTAGATGAGCGAATTGCTATAATCCGTATAAAAGCGAAGTTCTTTTACATCAGTCTAATTTGCGTCCATGCTCCGACCGAAGATAAAGATGAACAGACCAAAGACATATTTTACGACCGCCTAGAAACAGCATATGACCGTTGCCCTGGCCAAGACATTAAAATTTTGCCAGAATATTTTAATGGAAAAATCGAAAGGGAAAATTTCTTTGGCCCCTTATGAAGAAACATCCGACAACGGCATGAGGTTGATTGATTTCGCGGCAGCCAAAAACATGGTAGTTAGCAGCACCAGATTCAAGCATCTCGACATACACAAGGCTACCTGGTTATCTCCTGATCAAGTATCGAGAAATCAAATTGATCATGTTGTGATAGACGGAAGGCATTCATCCAGTGTTTTAGACGTCCGATCGATCCGAGGAGTGAATATCGATTTGGACCATTACCTTGTGGTAGCCAAGGTACGCACCCGTCTTAATGTTGCAGCAAAGGTGCGATCTAATACAACACGGAAACTCGACGTCGAAAAGCTGCAAACACAACAGGTAGCCGAGGCCTACTCCGCTCAACTAACCCATCTGCTTGAAGAAAGCTCTTCTTGTCCCGATAATAATATAGAAGCACAATGGCAAAAAATTGCCCACTCCCTACAAACTGCAGCAAAAGGAACAATTGGGTACCAAAAACCACCACCAAGAAAACCATGGTACGATCAGGAGTGTCGTAATGCTACTGATGAAAAAACGCAGCGTATAGGGCAACCCTGCAGACAGTAGCAACACGTAACGTGATGGAGAATTATCGTGAGAAAAGGAGAGAGGAGAAACGTATTTTCAGAAAAAAGAAGAAAGAACAAGAAAAACGTGAGCGTGAGCAAATCGAGATGTACAGGAGTCAGAATGAAGTCCGGAAATTTTACCAACGAGTAAAGCAACAAACCGAAGGTTTTGGTGCAGGCACATCCTCCTGTAGAGATGAAGAAGGGAACATGGTGACAGATACAGACAGCGTGTTGAGGATCTGGAAGGAGCATTTCGAAAAGCTTCTAGTATCAAATAGTGGCGATGAAGAAGATACCCCAGAACCAATAAGAGATTATGGTATAGAGTGTATACCACCTAGCCAAGATGAGGTCATAAAAGCAATTAATCGGCTCAAGAACAAATAAGCAGCAGGAGCCGATGTGTTTCCAGCAGAACTATTCAAGACTGGTGGTCAGATGCTGGTCAGGATCATGTACCAGCTGATTAGTACAATTTGTCTAGATGAATGCATGTACAATGATTGGAACCTCAGCATCCTGTGTCCCGTGCACAAAAAAGGAGATAAGACGATATGTGCCAACTATAGAGGAATAAGTCTCCTTCAGACCTGGCAAATCCACCATTAACCAGATTTTTACTGTGCGCCAGATCCTGGAAAAGACCCACGAAAAACACATCAACACATACCACCGATACGTCGACTATAAAACCGCATTCGTCAGCCCTATCCGTTCAGAGGTGTTTAAAACCATGTTCTGCATTCCTGCAAAATTAATTCGGCTATGTAGGATAACTTTTACAGGTACAAGATCATCAGTTAATGTAGGAAAGGAACTCTCGGAGCCCTTTAATACCGAACGAGGATTCAGACAAAGTGATAGTTTATCGTGTGACCTTTTTAACATCCCGCTGGAAAAGGTAATACAAAAGACAAAGGTGAACAGAAATGGCACTCTGTACACCAAATAACACATGTTACTCGCGTACGGCGATGACATCGATATAATGGATCGAACATTGAGAGCGGTAACAACCACCTTTGAACAAATTGAGAAGAAGTATACCAAAGTGGGTCTGGCAGTAAACGGCGAGAAGACCAATCTGATGGTAAATTAACGCGCAAGACGTCAAGTAGACTCGGATCAACTGTGGAACTTGAGAACTACAGCTTCGAGATAGTCAAAGATTTTATATACCTTGGTACCGTCATAAATAAAACTAATGATATCAGTTTTGAAATTCGAAGAAGGAGTGTGTTGGTCAACAGATGCTACTATGGTCTATGTAAGCAATTTAGAAACAAGGCCACCGCCAGGACAGACCAAACTCAAACTCTACCAGACGCTGATACTACCCGTGCTGTTATATGGATCTGAAGCATGAGTACTTACGCAATCAGATGATGCAGCTCTTGGGGTGTTTGTGAGAAAAATTCTTCGAAAGATGTATGTGCCGATCTGCGTTGACGGTGAATATCGCCGTCGAATGAACCATGAGTTGTACCAGCAATTCTCGGACATTGACATTGTTAGACGTATTGAGCTGCAGCAACTACGTTGGCTAGGTCATGTTGTGAGAATGGATGAAGATGCCCCAGCCCAGAAGGCATATAAAAGCGAACCAGCAGATGGTTCATGCAGAAGGGGAAGGCCAAGAATACGATGGAGAGATCAAGTCGAAGACAACATTGCCGAAAATGGTCTTTCAAATTGGAAAAACTGCGCAAAAGACCGACGCGTCTGGAAATCTTTTCTAAGCTCGGCTTATGGAACGAAAGTTCTGTCACAAGCCAGCTAAGTAAGTAAGTAAAATGTGGAAACAGTGGACGTGACGTTTGGGATGACAAGGGAATGCAGTTCACTAATGGTATGGTATTTTGAATCAATATTGGCAAACTTTTTACGATAGTCCCTTCCAACTTTCAGTATTGTACGTACAAAAATGCAGCATACAAAATTACGAACGATTATAGGTATTTTAAAAGTCCAACCCGTGGTACGGCCCGGTGGAACTTAACTGCATTTTTACAATAGCTAAGGCTGTAAAAATACGGAAAATGACCCCATATTAATGGGGATATATATAAACATGTATCAAAAAATAAGGATTTCTGAAACGTAAATTGGTATTTTGGGCTCTTATTTGATAGCAAATTTTTAATCGAACTTTGTTTTCGTTTCGATGTGCAAATTGAAGATAAAAGAGAATAAGTGACGAGATAGAAGGTAGTAAAACTATGAATTTCTGGTGAACCTGTTCCAGAGAAGAAGGTTAGAGTATCAATCGCTTCCAACAATCCAGCAAACAGTTGATATATTTTGAAACATATTTAACATATTTATACCCTTCACCACAGTGTCGTACATGGTATTATGTCTTTGTGCATCTGTTTGTAACAGGCAAAAATAATCGAGATAGACCCATGGTTCCTTTTGAGAATATGCATAGAATCACTTTTTGAGTCGATTCATGTATGTCCTCTGTCCGTCCATATATATTTTCGTTCGATTTAAGGTAAATAGTATACCAAAGTCCCTATATATCATTCGATCTGCACAAAATTTGGCACATCGTAATGAATAAGGTCTAGAATGATGTCTGCCAAGTTTCGTGAAAATCGGTTCAGATTTAGATATAGCTCCCATATATATCTTTGTCCGATTTAAGGTAAATTGTGTACCAAAGTCCCTATATATCTTTCGATTTGCACTAAATTGGCACAGCGTAATGAATAAGGTCTAGAATGATATGTACAAAGTTTTGTGAAAATCGGTTCAGATTTAGATATAGCTCCCATATATATCTTTGTCCGATTTAAGGTAAATTGTGTACCAAAGTCCCTATATATCTTTCGATTTGCATGAAATTTAGCACAGCGTACTAAATTAAGTCTAGAATGATGTGTACAAAGTTTTGTGAAAATCGGTTCAGATTTGGATATAGCTCCCATTTATATCTTCGTCCGATTTAAGGTAAATTGTGTACCAAATACCTATATATCTTTCGATTTGCACTAAATTGACACAGCGTAATGAATAAGGTCTACAATGATGTGTGCAAAGTTTCGTGAAAATCGGTTCAGATTTAGATATAGCCCCCATATGTAGTTTCGTCCGATTTAAGGTAAATTGTGTACCAAAGTCCCTATGTATCTTTCGATTTGCACGAAATTTGGCACAGCGTAATGAATAAGGTCTAGAATAATGTCTGCCAAGTTTCGTGAAAATCGATTCAGATTTAGATATAGCCACCATATATATCTTCGTCCGATTTAAGGTAAATTGTGTACCAAAGTACCTATATATCTTTCGATTTGCATGAAATTTGGCACAGCGCACTAAATTAAGTCTAGAATGATGTGTGCAAAGTTTTGTGAAAATCGGTTCAGATTTGGATATAGCTCCCATATATATCTTTGCCCGATTTTAGGTAATTGGTGCACCAAAGTCCCTATATATCTTTCGATTTGCACGAATTTTGGTATAGGGTACTGAATTTAGTCTAAAATGATGTTGCTAAGCTTCGTGAAAAGATCCATAGCTAGGCCGATTGACACAACGTACTGAAAAAATATAAATTAGTCTCTGGCAAGTTTCCCTGAAATTGGAACAGATATAGATATATAACAAAAACGCGTCGTCTGTTAGATTACATATGTAGAATATACCCAAAGTGGTGAAGGGTATCATATAGTCGGCCCCGTCCGACTTTACTACTTTCTTTACTGGTTTTCATATCAAAATTGGAGATGACGATCCTGCACTTATTATAATCTTTGCATTAATTGTGTTCTCATTCTTCCTCAGTGATAAACACGTGGTAGATTATATAAATATAATATATCGTCTAACAGACTCATCAATCGGGCGCCATTTTCATCATATCGATATTTTGGTTAGATTGGGCATGTATCGATTTAGTTACCCCACTGGGTTAACAAAATCCGGTACAATGTAAATATAATATTAGTCGCATTTTGCAACCGATGGGACTATATTACGAAGTGACTGTAATTTAGTATTCTGGAACTTAGAGGGCTTAATAAATTATTCAAAAAACATTTCCAATATTAGTCTAAGGTTCGAAATAGCTTCCATACACGCATCATTTTCGGTATGTTGAAGATCCTAGTTACATTTTCCAACTTTAGTGTATGTAGTTTGGAAAATATAGTCCACTTATAAAAGTTCCGCTCTGGCGAAGTTAACGACGTTATGACTTGCAAAATCTGGGAAGTTGCAAATTGATATTTCTTAATCAGTGAGCGGAGCAGTATAGTCGGACGGGGCCGACCATATGATACCCTACACAACTACCACAGAACTCTAACTTTTGCGTATGTATATTTCGAGCCTGATCAATATTTCGTAATATCAATGTAATGTCAATGTAAGGAAGAGGTGCTGTTGATCTCTAATCGGCCAAGAGGCTGCAACATGGCCGATTAGAGATCAACAGCACCTCTTCCTTACATTGACATATTTTCCGAATATCCCAATATTCTGTATATCCCTTCTAATTACTTGTCCAGATTCACTTCACCGTGTGTTGTGATTTTCGGTTTTGTAGCCTATAGATCGACACGAAAAAATACAAAAAATTTAGTTTTGGGTCCACTTTATCCAAAAATTTTAATCTCATCATCACAGAAATTATAGGCGTTGTCCTTGACCATACCTGCATACTCAAGGAAAATTTTAAAGCGATGAGCGCTATATTTCCCCCCTCTATTGTGGCAATATGTTACTAAATAATATATGAATACGTAAGCTCCTGAAAATATTTACGTGTAACTCTCACATCCGAGTACATACGACCATATAATTGGTATCAATTTAAGGGTGAAACACTCCTCTTGGATATACTATCAACTTCTTTGGTCTATGTCCTTCAGGAGTAAATATATACGCTATAGAATAAAAATTTTGTAATTTTTCACACAAAAATCAGGGTCCATTTGACCCGCTAAATATTGACCGATCTTTATCAAAACAGGCATGCTTATTCTTTGGCCCGATCCCCTTCTCCATGCGAAAATTCGCGATGTTTGGGCCATAATTGCGGCCTCTGGAGCGACTAGAAAAACCGACAAAAATTAAGTATTTGGTCCATTTCATCCCCTAAATATTAACCGATCTTTAGGAAAAACAATAGGGGTCTTCATTGGGCAGAACCCATCCTACATGCAAAATTTCGTGAAGATTGGTCCATAACTGTGGCCTGTATCGTGTTTACAAATTATAATGGACGGACGGACGGACACACATATCTAGATCGACTCAGCTAGTCGCGATGTGACGATCGGTATACTTAAAGGTGGGTCTAAGACCAACATTTCGCGGCGTTACAAACTCTTGGGGCTGCACAAAGCTATAATACCCTGACAACATAGTTGTGTAGGGTATAATAAATAGTTTCCCTTTGTATAACATAGAATGGGATACAATGACTTTTACATTTTCGACATAGCTGCTGAAACAACAAATTCTTTTTGGAATTTCGCCATTTGCATTTTTAAATACCAAAAAAAAAAATCAAAAAAAATATTTTTAAATACTAAACTAGTATTTCGAATGACTGGAATTAACAATTTAATTATCATTCAAATGTATTTGTACTTAATTAACAATAGAAATGTACCCAGAAATATTGGAAGTCATCTGAAATAAATATGGTCCCGTTAAAATGATATTTATAGTCGTGTTATAAATTAAAAAAAATAAACGCATAGAATACAATTAGCACTATAGTCCAGTAAAAAATAGTATGTACCTTCTAATTTTGTATTTGTTTGAAAAATATTTTTTTAATTTATAAAAACTTCTTTCCAGCTGTCAAACTAGCTTCTGGTCTGGTATTCTTAATAATGCCAATATTAAGATTAATTTTTCGATATTGGCAACTTTTTCTTTCGGGTTGAGCAATTAATGCTTCATTTATTATTTGTTAGCCATGCTAATAGTTGTTTAATAAATTAATAATTATTAATATTTAATAATTATTCGAATCTGTAATCATAAAGGTTAGTGATCTAAATTATATGAATCTGAAATTATCGTTATATTTTTTATTACAAAGTATTCCCTGTACATGCAGATGATTGAACTGGTTTTTTAATGGATCTATCATCTAGACTTCTAAATAAGTTGTTATGGCAATCGCTGAAAACCACTAATATATATAATTATTCAACATATACTATAATAAAGTTCATTTTTTTTATAATCTATAATTTTGTTCCGATTTACGTTAGTAAATTTTTACAGGTTAAAGTTCCATAGAATATTACATAAATAATTGTTAGTTATTATGAAAATGGAAAGTGTTTCAAATCAAATAAAAAAAATCTCGATTTATCTCTCACTAATAGCCGTTGGGCAGGAATTAAATAATTCTCGATTACGTTGTATTATAATTAAAAACCTGTCCTGAACTTATTGAACTATTGTAGCGATGAAATGTAAGGTAGATCAATTCATAACGTTTTTCTAGAAATCAATAAATTGGAAGACCATTAACCCTTTGTGGCCCAATGTTGCTCACAGCAACAAATTGTTTTAAAGCTTATATTTAATATACAGCTAGTAGATATGGACAAAAAAAATTCAAATTCTTGGTAAAGTTATGAGCTTTTCAATATAGAGAAGAGGGCAAAAATGTGTACAGTACAGTCCAAATTATTTAAATCATTTCGTATTCAAAATTTACGAATTCTGACATCAGAAATATTTTTGATTCTTGGAAAACGTAATATAGAAAATAATTTAAAACGATTTTTTCGTCGATTTCGCTTTTTGTTTTCTTGATATTGTTCTTTTATTTTTCAGAAAGAATGTGCTGTATCTCCCGAATGCAAGGATGTAGCGGTGTCAAATTTTGTCCTTATCCTATCTAGGATAGTTTCATTAAATCTGTGAACAAAAAATTGTTCTTTGATTACGGAAAAAAATTCGGGGCACAAAGGGTTAAATAAAACAACCATTCCATTCTCGGGGTCAATTTTTTTTTTTTGATTTAATTTGATTCTACACTAATTCAAGAATGTCCCTACAAAATTTCAAGTGAAAATCTCCAGAACTCTTGAAAATATAGCCGATTTATTGTGTCAGCATCAAGTAACGGCTAAAGGGCTTCGCAAACTTAAAACGCGTTTTTCTCTAAACATTTTTTTGCGAATGGCGGGCACGATAACTCAAAAACTAATAATCCAATCGATTCCAAATTTTTACACGTTTCTCTGTGAGTGCATAGCTATCGTATGAACTAGGATAAAGCCAATCGGTGAAGATCTTCCTTATTTGTTAACTTGGTTTTTGCTCAAAAATCGGTGATTTTCCAAAAATATTTTTTCAAAGGTCCGCCATTTTGTTAATTTTAGAGCGAAGTCAATAATCCTAGTTCATACGAGAGCCAGACATGTACTCTTTCTAACACCGTTGGAATTTTCGGATTCCGATGTTGCTGTGAGGAGTTATCATGCCCGCCATCAAAAATAAGGGATTTTTTTAATTACAAAAAACAACAACAAAACAATAACAAAAATTTTTTGTAAATTATTTTTCTTCTCTTTTAAATCTTCAAATATATATGTGCAAAGTTACAAACCTTAACAAGCATTGGTTTTGATTTACCAACCCATTGAAAATCTTGAAACATTAAAATCGAGAATGGGTGGTGTTCCCTTAAGAAAGTCTGCTAATTCGGTCGGGCAGAACTGTTTTGAATTTTTATACCCTACACAACTATGTTGTCAGGGTGTTATAGCTTTGTACAGCACTAAGAGTTTGTAACGCCGCGAAACATTGGTCCTAGAACCACTTTTGAGTATACCGATCATCATATCGTGACTAGCTGAATCGATCTAGACATGTATGTCCGTCCGTCTGTCTATTATAATTTGTAAACACGATACAGGCCACACTTATGGACCAATCTTCACGAAATTTTGAATGTGGTATGGGTTCTGGCCAATGAAGACCCCTAATGTTTTTGGTAAAAATCGGTTAATATTAAGGGGATGAAATGGACCAAATACTTCAATTTTGTCAGTTTTTCTTGTCACTCCAGAGGTCGCAATTATGGCCCAAACATCGCGATTTTTAACATGGAGAAGGGGATTGGATCAAAGAATAACCATGGCTGTTTTGATAAAGATCGGTCATTATTTAGCGTGTCAAATGGACCCTGACTTTTGTGTGAAAAACGGCAAATTTTGTATTCTATGGCGTATGAAGGACATAGACCCAAGAAGTTGACATTATATCCAAGAGGAGTGGTTGGCCTTTAAATTGATACCAATTACATTGTCGTATGTACTCGGATGTGAGAGTTAAACTTACATATTTATAGGTGCTTACATATTCAGATATTATTTAGTAACCCAGTACCAAACTAGCGGGCGAAAATATAGCGCTGATCGCTATAAAATTTTCCAAGAGGTTCCAGTTATGGTCAAGAACAACGCCTATAATTTTCGGTGATGATCACATAAAAAATTTGCCATGAGGTGGACCGAAAACTTAATTTTTTGTGTTTTTTCGAGTTGATTTATAGGCCACAAGCCGAACATGACAACACAACTCACGGTGAAGGGAATCTCGATAAGTAATTAGCATGGCTGTAATGAATATTGGGAATATTCAAATATAAGTTAGTGTAAGGAAGTGCTGCAGTTGATCTCTAATCGGTCAAGAGGGTGCAAATATCACGAAATATTGCTCAGACTCGAAATAAGCATCCGCAGAAAGTAAGAGTTCCGTGGTAGTTGTGTAGGGTATTGTATGGTCGGCTCCGTCCGACTATATTGCCCCGGTCACTGTTTTTTTATTGGAAAACATTTTTTCAGGCCGGCTGAATAGATTTTTCGGTATGGAAATGCAATACAATAGAAATATTATATACAAACTTTAATTCAGCCTGGCTGAAAAGAGTTTTCTATATGAAAACTTCATATTCAGCCTGGCTGAATAGAGTTTTTCTATAGGAAAACTTCATATTCAGCCTTGCTGAATAGAGTTTTTCTATAGGAACATTTCATATTCAGCCCGGCTGAATAGAGTTTTCTATAGGAAAACTTCATATTCAGCCCGGCTGAATAGAGTTTTCTATAGGAAAACTTCATACTCAGCCCGGCTGAATAGAGTTTTCTATAGGAAAACTTCATACTCAGCCCGGCTGAATAGAGTTTTCTATAGGAAAACTTCATATTCAGCCCGGCTGAATAGAGTTTTCTATAGGAAAACTTCATATTCAGCCCGGCTGAATAGAGTTTTCTATAGGAAAACTTCATATTCAACCAGGCTGAATAGTTTTCCTATAGGAAAACTTCATATTCAGCTTGGCTGAATAGAGTTTCCATTTTCAAACTATAGGAAAACTCTATTCAGCCAGGCTGAATATGTTGTTTTCCTATAGGAAAACTCTATTCAGCCAGGCTGAATAGAGAAGCTCTATGGCTGAATATGTTGTTTTCCTATAGGAAAACTCTATTCAGCCAGGCTGAATAGAGAAGCTCTCTGGCAGAATAGAGTTTTCCTATAGGAAAACTTCATATTCAGCCTGGCTGAATAGAGTTTCCATTTTCAAACTATAGGAAAACTCTATTCAGCCAGTCTGAATATGAAGTTTTCCTATAGGAAAACTCTATTCAGCCAGGCTGAATATGTTGTTTTCCTATAGGAAAACTCTATTCAGCCAGGCTGAATAGAGAAGCTCTATGGCTGAATAGAGTTTTCCTATAGGAAAACTTCATCGTCAGCCTCTCTGCAAACTGTTTCTATTATGAAAAATTAGGGTAGTGTAGGGTACTCCATGGCCAACTACTCCTAGTGTTTGCCTATTATTAACTGGTTTCTAGAGTTCATTGTATTCTTTATAGCTTCTTTACGATAGAAGTTCTCTAGACACGAGTAAGTCATTTATCGATTATTGATTTTTTTAAACGATATCATCATGAGTTTGAAAATGGAACCTGTACGGTAAGGAGATTTTTAATGACATGCACGTTTAGTGCAAATATTCCCGAAGGAATTTATGAACTTGTTTGGATATTCCAAATAAAAACAATAATTTGATTATGGAAAAAAGCAAAAGGTATATGCCTAGTTATGAGGTTTGTTCGAAAAGTGTAGCTAATTGTTGGCGGTAGCTTTGCCGGACTTGTTTCTATACCGGAATTGCTGGAAGTCAACAAACATCCGAGTTGATTTGGCATTGCTTAAGTGAGGTAGGACGACACTGATCTGCTTCAAATGGTCATAACTGGTGGCAAGACATGGAAATTAGGTTCATCCCAAAACATAACCGAGATTTTAATTCTTTTTATTATTTATTAATTTTATTATTGTGTGTATATCTGTTCATTGACATTGTAAGTCGTTGTGTAAAAAATATATTTTTGGTTTGTTTTGGAATCTAGAGGTGATCAGAACGCCAATTTTGTTATGATTATTATTATTTACAAATATAGTCTGTGTTTGTATTAAACAACATAATTTAAATAATCAAATTCGTAATCGTAGATTGGAGAACATCGCACAATAAACCAGTTTCGAAATCCATTGACTTATATATTATTTAAAATTATTTTAATTAATGATTATTTTTTGTATATTAAATTCAAAGCAAATACATTGACTTCTAATACGGTAACATGTCAATTATGGTAATAACTTCGGCACATTGGTTGCTGCTTCTAGAACACATGATAATTACATATTGGTCTTAACATTTTTTTCAACAATTTTCAATCAATGAAAGAAGACAATATTAAAATAAAAAAACAACAAAAACAATTTTTAAACAAAGGTCAGTATCAATGGACCTGAGATGACGACCAAAAGAGACGGCCACTACAGCCACTTCGGCTGTGTCAACCACAAAGACGTCTACGACTTTGGCTAACACCGGTAAATCATTTATAAAACAAACGGAATTTCAAACATTTGTTGTTGTTTTTATTTTATAGTAAAAAATAAAAACAACAAAGCCAACATAAAAAGGCGAAACAAAAACCAAAAACAAAATAGAAACCTATTAGCCATACATAAACTTTCCACTATAACAGCACTAGCATATATATTTTTTTCTGTTTTTTTAGTTTTGAAACAAAAACAAAATGAAAAAAATAAAGTTAATATGATTAGTAAAGATGATGTTTTATTGAATAATGGAGGGCAAAAGAAGAGAGTAAGAGTATGCCCATGCGAATACTCCATTGGCCTGAGAGTGAGCATTTTTATGACATTTAATAACAACCATTTATGAATAGGCATAAGTGTGTCTCAATTTTTTAACTGTTATACTAAGTTTTCAAAAACACAAAAATTTCATTTTCAACCAAGGCTATAATCGATTGACCAATTATCGACAAAAATTAATTTGTTTTCAAGGGCTAAAAGTTCTTAAAGATTGTGAAAGAAATATATATTTTATTTACAGCCTCCATATAGACCACAAAGGCGTGGATTTTTAAACAAGTTTTACAGCCTCCATATAGACCACAAAGGCGTGGATTTTTAAAGAATTTTTACAGCCTCCATATAGACCACAAAGGCGTGGATTTTTAAAGAATTTTTACAGCCTCCATATAGACCACAAAGGCGTGGATTTTTAAAGAATTTTTACAGCCTCCATATAGACCACAAAGGCGTGGATTTTTAAAGAATTTTTACAGCCTCCATATAGACCACAAAGGCGTGGATTTTTAAAGAATTTTTACAGCCTCCATATAGACCACAAAGGCGTGGATTTTTAAAGAATTTTTACAGCCTCCATATAGACCACAAAGGCGTGGATTTTTAAAGAATTTTTACAGCCTCCATATAGACCACAAAGGCGTGGATTTTTAAAGAATTTTTACAGCCTCCATATAGACCACAAAGGCGTGGATTTTTAAAGAATTTTTACAGCCTCCATATAGACCACAAAGGCGTGGATTTTTAAAGAATTTTTACAGCCTCCATATAGACCACAAAGGCGTGGATTTTTAAAGAATTTTTACAGCCTCCATATAGACCACAAAGGCGTGGATTTTTAAAGAATTTTTACAGCCTCCATATAGACCACAAAGGCGTGGATTTTTAAAGAATTTTTACAGCCTCCATATAGACCACAAAGGCGTGGATTTTTAAAGAATTTTTACAGCCTCCATATAGACCACAAAGGCGTGGATTTTTAAAGAATTTTTACAGCCTCCATATAGACCACAAAGGCGTGGATTTTTAAAGAATTTTTACAGCCTCCATATAGACCACAAAGGCGTGGATTTTTAAAGAATTTTTACAGCCTCCATATAGACCACAAAGGCGTGGATTTTTAAAGAATTTTTACAGCCTCCATATAGACCACAAAGGCGTGGATTTTTAAAGAATTTTTACAGCCTCCATATAGACCACAAAGGCGTGGATTTTTAAAGAATTTTTACAGCCTCCATATAGACCACAAAGGCGTGGATTTTTAAAGAATTTTTACAGATTTTTAAAGAATTTTTACAGCCTCCATATAGACCACAAAGGCGTGGATTTTTAAAGAATTTTTACAGCCTCCATATAGACCACAAAGGCGTGGATTTTTAAAGAATTTTTACAGCCTCCATATAGACCACAAAGGCGTGGATTTTTAAAGAATTTTTACAGCCTCCATATAGACCACAAAGGCGTGGATTTTTAAAGAATTTTTACAGCCTCCATATAGACCACAAAGGCGTGGATTTTTAAAGAATTTTTAAGATATCCATACAGACCACAAAGGCGTTGATTTTTAAAGAATTTTTAAGATATCCATACAGACCACAAAGGCGTGGATTTTTATAGAATTTTTAAGGCCATAGTATGGACGCGTGGATTTTTAAAGAATTTTTACAGCCTCCATATAGACCACAAAGGCGTGGATTTTTAAAGAATTTTTACAGCCTCCATATAGACCACAAAGGCGTGGATTTTTAAAGAATTTTTACAGCCTCCATATAGACCACAAAGGCGTGGATTTTTAAAGAATTTTTACAGCCTCCAGATAGACAAAAAACGCGTCTATAATAAATTAATTTAAACAACCTCCATATAGACCACAAAGGCGTGGATTTTTAAAGAATTTTTACAGCCTCCATATAGACCACAAAGGCGAGATTTTTAAAAACTGCAACAAAAGCCACCATATAGACCACAAAGGCGTGGGATAGACCACGTAATTTTAAATGAATTTTTACAGCCTCCATATAGACCACAAAGGCATCGGGAGAAAAGGAGAGAGGAGAAAGAATTTTTACAGCCTCCATATAGACCACAAAGCTACCAGCCGAACTATTTAAGACTGGTGGCCAGGAGCATGCGCCAGCTGATTTGTACAGGAATGCATACCCAATGATTGGAACCTCAGCAACATGTGTCCTGCCAATAGTCAATGACATTATTAGACCATACCAATGAGGCTTCAGGCCTCCCAAATCCACCATTGACCAGAATTTTAACTCTGCGCCACATCCTGGAAAAACCCACGAAAAACACATCGACACATTCCACCCTATCCGTTCAGAGTTGTTTAAGGTCATATCTGTGTTTGGCATTCCTACAGAATTAATACGGCTGCGCAGGACAACTGGTACAATGTCTGCAGGAAAGAACCTCTCGGAGCCCTTCAATACCGAACGAGAAATCATACAAGGTGACCGATGTCGTGTGTCCTGTTCAACATCCTGCTGGAAAAGGTCATACGAGATGCAAATGTGAAATCCCGAGGAGAATAGTGTTGGCCAACAGATGTAAGCAACTCAAAAGCAAGGCCACCTCTCGCCAGATAAAACTCACACTCTACAAGATGCTGATATTACCCTGTTGTATGGATAATTGCGCAAGCAGATGAGACAGCTCTTGGAGTGTTTGAGAGAAAAATTTTCTGGAAGATTTATGGGCCGATCTGCGTCGATGGTGAATATCGCCGTTGAATGAATCGTGAGCTATACGACTATGTCGATGTCTGAGGTAGGTCATGATGTGAGAATGGATGAGCATGCCCCAGCACAAAAGGCATAAAAAGCGAGTGAAGTGATGATTCACGCAGAAGGGGAAGGCCACGAATCCGATGGAAAGATCATGTAGAAGACAACATCTCGGAAAATGGTCTTTCAAATTGGATGAGATGCGCATAAGACCGAAGCGCCTGGAAATATTTTTTAAGCTCGGCTTATGGAACAACAGTTCTGTCATAAGCCTTACAAGTAAGTAAGCATTATCAGGCCTATTTTAGGCAATTGGAGCCATCAAACTCCCAAGGTTTGTCCCATTAGGACAAAATTTAAACCGTTTTGGATGTAGAATAACGTGGTTCATATTTAGATACAGCTTGCATACTATTTTCGTCCAATTTTATCTAAATGGTCCACCATGGAACAAAAAATGAAATTTTGCAAAGGATGGTTTAGCGAACCTGCTGTGTATAAAAATTCTTTTAAATTTAGACATATAGCTTTACATAGTTTTTTCGATTTTATACAAATGAAAGGAAGACATTTTCGATATGATATAAATTTGTTCCAAATCCGTTTCAGATAATTTCAATTCGATTTAAAAATGTCGGTTAGTCAGTCAAACTGACGATAACTCTCCTGGCAAGTATATGTTTACAAATCCTAGAATACATCTAAACATAGTAAACATTTTGAAAATGAATTTATTACACATTTTTGGAACAACCTATGTTAAATATGAAGATGGGATATATCGATCCACTTCAAAGGTAAATTGTATATTTATTATGTTAACTGAGAATTAATATTTATCGAAACTTGTGCACATATTAATAGTTCAATCGAGTCTAAATCAAGTCCGAAGATCGAATATATCGGCCCACTTCTTTCGGTATCTCACGCCCTTCTTTTTGATTTGCAATTTTCCGAAATTCGTTTAGGACCTTAGGACGATTGGCACAAAATGTGGCCTGAAAATTACGTTGGAGTCTACTATCTGTAGCCAAAGATTAATCTCAAACGGTTCATTAAGTGAAACTTAAAACAAAATCTCTCCTACTGAGAAACTCATTTTCAGAGATAGATGGGAAAAAGTGTTATACTAGAGAATCGCCTGATCTTTCAATACCAAAACGATGAGTGAAGCTCTTCTTAAAAGTCAGTTAAGAAAGGCTTTTGAGAGAATGGTTGTGAGCTTAAAAGTGGTGTTGAGTTGTGTTGTTGCTGTTATTTCAAGTCAAAGCAACAGCTTGATGCTTTCAGCTACTAAAAGAAATAGCATCAACAACATTTATTAACAAAAATACAAATTCACAGCAGCTTAACACCTCTTGTTCACGCTCTCTCTCACGCATACTTACACACACCAATATATGTGTGTTATCTTTAACATCATTCACTCAGCTTTCTTGTGTGCTGATGTTGTTGTTAATCAAGTTAGCTTTGTGGTAGCAGCTGAACATGGGTCGAATGCAATTTTTACACTCAGAATTTTGAAAAACTTGGCTCAAGCCAAGCTGCGACTGTGTGGGCCCATATAAAAGTAAAGCAACAAAGCAAAACGTAACGTATTACTGTGATTTTGATGTGAACGGAAACGTTGTGTTTTTTCGTCGTCTTCCTGGTCTTCTGGTGGTCTGTGGAAACAAAAACACTCTGCACAAAATCCAAAAAAGAAAAAATAAAATAATCGGTTTTTTTGGAAATTGAAAATTAAAAAAAAAAATTGTGGAATAGAAAAAAATATATAAGCGATATTTTTTGGACAAAGCTTGAGGCACAGTACCAAACAAGAAAAGCTGGGAAAATATATATGAAATAAAAAAGAAGCAACAAATATATAAAAAGAGTTAAAAATATTTAACAAAATAACTTTGAAAAATATTATCCTGAATTTGGAAATAAAAATAAACGTTAACAAAAAAGGATTATTTCTTTGTGTTATAAAAAAAACAACAAACAAAAATTGAAAACAATTTTGAAATATCAAAAAAATAGTGTTATAATTTTTTCCAAGGAAAAAAAATTCAATAACAAGTGATTTTGAAATAGCAACAACAAACATTGTGAAAGCTGTAAACTGAAAACTTCGACAACAACAAAAAAGGCGAAGCCAGGATATTTAAAACGTTTTAAATATTAATAATATATTTAACGTCTTTATCGGGTTTTTATAAAACACAAAACTAACAAAATGGTAAGTTGAAATGTGAGAGAAAAAATAAGCCACCAAATTTTTTAATTGTTTTCAACGCCAAAAAAGTGTTAATTAAAGTGTTTGAACTTCGACAGTCATCATCAATCTTAACAACAATTTAAAATTTGTCTGTTTACCAAATCTTTTGAACAAAGATCTGAATTCGAATAGCAAAAGAAATTAGCAAAAAAGTATGTTCTGGAAAAAGTTGTCTACGATTTGTGTGTTTTTTGGGAGAAAATAACTTGTGCAGAGCAGTTCAAAAATTTTTGAAAATAATGGTGACAACAATTTTTTTTTTTTTTGAATTCATAGAAGTGTAATGATTTTTGAAGAAAAACAAAACATGTTTTTGGAAATAAATGTTTAATGAATGCAGTTAAAAAAATTATGAGATGTTTTGATGTGACCTCAATGAAAATTTGGCAATATGCTTTTCCTTGAATATTACCTTGAACAAGAAAAATTATAGTTGACCCTAAAGGATGGACCAGGAATACGCTCATCAATATATTTTAAGTTAAATAGTACCATACCGAACATATCGACGGCTCCGAAGAATAGTATGCTAAGTCTGAAAAGTGTGTTTTTCAGCAGAAGCTCTCAAAGTATGGAAGTATCTTAAATCTTACGTGTCATGCTAAGTTAATTTTTGCTTATAACTTTGGTTTGGATTGGCCGATGATTACCAAAATTTCAGAGAATTTAAATTAAGGACCGTAGTATCTAAAAACGTAAAGAACTTTAAAACATGCTAAGTCGACTTAGCATACCATGATTCGGAGGCGTCGATATGTGTTTGAGAGCGGATAAAATATTTACGGAATAGTTGAGCCTATTTTGTCACCATGAAAAAATTATACAAACCGAATTTTCATGACCAGTAAGTGGAGTAGTATAGTTGGAAGGGGCCGACCATACGATACCCTACACAACTACCACGGAACTCTAACTTTTTGCGGATTTTTGTTACGAGCCTTGGCCTATAGATCGACTCGAAAAAAAACACACAAAATAATTATCTGATCATCACCGAAAATTACAGGCGTTTTCCTTGGCCATAACGGGATCCTCATGGAACATTTCAAAACGTTCAGCGCTATATTTCCGCCCTCTAGTGTGTACATAAGTACGTGTGAATATTTAAGTGTAACTCCCGCATTAGAGTACATACGACAATATAATTGGTATTAATTTAAATGGAGTGGTTGTCCTATTCCTCTCAACTTCTCGGATCTATGTCCTTCAGGAGCAAATATATTCCCTATAGAATAAAAATTTTGTAATTTTTTACACAAAAGTCAGTGACCATTTGACCCGCTAAAAATTGACCGATCTTTATTAAAACAGCCATGGTTATTCTTTGGCCCAATCCCCTTCTCTATGTAAAAATTCGCGATTTTTGGGCCATAATTGCGGCCTCTGGGCGACAAGAAAAAACCGACAAAAATTAAGTATTTGGTAATTTAAAGGCCAAGCATTCCTCTTGGATATAGTTTCAGATTCTCGGGTCTATGTCCTTCAGGACTAAATATATTTCCTATAGAATACAAATTTTGTAATTTTTCACGAAAAAGTCAGTGACCATTTGACCCGCTAAATATTGACCGATCTTTATCAAAACAGCCATGGTTATTCTTTGGCCCAATCCCCTTCTCTATGTTAAAAATCACGATGTTTGGGCCATAATGACGGCCTCTGGAGCGACAAGAAAAACCGACAAAAAATAAGTATTTGGTCCATTTCATCCCCTAAATATTAACCGATCTTTATCAAAAACAATAGGGGTCTTCACTGAGCAGAATCCGTCCTACATGCAAAATTTCGTGAAGATTGGTCTATAACTGTGGTCTGTATCGTGTTTACAAATTATAAAGGACAGGCGAACGGACGGACACACATGTCTAGATCGATTCAGCTAGTTGAGATATGACTATCGGTATACTTAAAGTTGGGTATAGAACCAATATTTTGCGGCATTGAAAACTCTTGGGGCTGCACAACGCTATAATATCCTGACAACATAGTGGTGTAGAATATAATAATTCAATTTTCTGAAATAGTTTTTAATTTCTCCATTATAAACTTTGAACACGTTTACCAGTTTTTGTATACGAAAAAAAAAATAAATAAGTATTCTGAAATTGTAAATCATCTGCTCACAAAAAAAATCCTTAATATGAAATAATATGAAAATATGTAAAAAAATGTCTACGAAGAAGATTCTTTTTCCACCAAAATCACTTAGTAATCCATTGAGAACGTAATAGCTCAAAAAATATCAAAATGAAGACAATTTGATTTAAAAATGGCGTAAATTTCATATGATGGGGTCTATCCTGAAACTTGGGCCAAGGGGCCAAGGGTCCAAAATATAAAAAGTTCAGCCTCTTTGCCCAAACTCTCTGAATTTGGGGACTACACCAAAAGATATTGATTTAATAATTTTTGCTAGGAATATTTTTCATCAAATTAGAGATAATCCGTTTTTATGCTCAAAAATTCCTAATATTGATAGAGCTTTGGCAAAATGTGGACCGATATATCGAATTTTCAATCACAATCATCCTATGAGTCAAAGGTAAAATATTTTAAATTACTCACTTATTATAAAAATATTTGGAATTGGCATCGTACTAAAATTATGAAATAAAAATCGGCATTTATTTTGATCACTTTCACATGTTGACTATCCCTATTTTTTCTTGGTTTATTTTTTTCAGAGAAAACACGTTGTCCCTTTTCATTTGGGATTTTTATTAAAGTAATTTAATTAAAGTAAATGTTTAATCACGTTCCTCCCTTATTACTAAACCACTTTCAGTACCTTTTTTTAATTTGAAAATTATCTCTTGGTCAGAACATGCTGGCTGCCCTTTACATACTGTAAATACGTGGTCATCAGCATTACATGATTTTCAAAACATTTCAATACGGCGACAACAACAGCCAAACAACCAACATTTATTCAAGTTCATCGAAAAATGTCATTGACGCTGTCTAAAATAAAATCAACAAAAAAATTTATAATATTCATGCAAAACAATAAAAAATAAATAAATGAAAGTATTTTCGTCAAGGTGCCACACATAATTGCTGCGATGGCAGATTCATCAATCAACGTGAAGGGAGGCAATGAAGAGTAAAAAGATACCATATGGTCGAAATTTAAAACTAAAATATATATAAATAAAATAAGTAAATACCTAGGAGAAATACTTCTAATTGTGCTAATGACAGTAGTTCACACCTTGACCATTGTTCCGTCACATAGTGTTTATGTTTTTAGATTTTTACAGAAAATTCGATTTCATATTTATTTGAGGAAGATTAATTGTGTGCATGTTCAATGTACGTACATAAATATATTTGTATGTACACAAATAATATGTTATTGAAAGTTAGAAAAAAAGTGTATCAGATTTTTGTACTTTGGCAAATTGAAAGCAATAGTATCAAAATCGATAGTCGAAACATATCAAGAAATTAAAACACATAGAATTTTTAAACCATCGAATTTGATAATAAAAAACCAGTGAGCGGAGCAGTGAAGCAGTGAAGATATTCGGAAGGGGCCGACCATACGATACCCTACACAACTACCACAGACCTCTATATTTTTGCGGATTTTTATTCCTTGCCTGGGTAATATTTCATGATAGTTGCACCCTCTTTCCCGATTAGAGGTCAACATCACCTCTTCCTTTCACTGACAGATTTGCCGAATATTATCAATATTCAGTAAAGTTCTTCTAATTACTTGTCCACATTCCCTTCACCGTGGTTTGTGTTGTGATGTTCGGCTTATAATTGTAGCCTAAAAAATAAAAAAGTTTTCGGTCCACTTCATCCCAAAATTTTTTACCTGATCATCACCGAAAATTATAGGCGTTGTCCTTGACCATAACTGGAACCTTCTGGAAAATTTCAAAGCGATCCGCGCTATATTTCCGCCTTCTAGTGTGGTAATGGTTTATTAAATAATATCTGAATACGTAAGTACCTGTAAATTTTTGTAATTTTTCACACAAAAGTTAGCGTCCATTTGACCTGCTAAATATTGACCCATCTTTATCAAAGCAGGCATCCTTATTCTTTGGCCCAATCCCCTTCTCCATGCAAAAATTCGCTATGTTTGGGCCATAATTGCGGCCTGTGGAGCGACCAGAAAAACCGACAAAAAATAAGTATTTGGTCCATTTCATCCCCTAAATATTAACCTATCTTTTCCAAAAACAATAGGGGTCTTCATTGGGCCGATCCCTTCCTACATGCAAAATTTTGTGAAGATTGGTCCATAACTGTGGTCTGTATCGTGTTTACAAATTATAATGGACAGACGGACGGACGGACACACATGTCTAGATCGATTCAGCTAGTCGAGATATGACGATCGGTATACTTAAAGTTGGGTCTAGAACCAATATTTCGCAGCGTTACAAACACTTGGGGCTGCATAAAGCTATAATACCCTGACAACATAGTTGTGTAGGGTGATATACCAACAATGTGATGTACCAAAAATATTTGATTTTTATACCCTTCACCACACTGTGGTACAGGGTATTATGTCTTTGTGCATATGTTTGTAACAGGCAAAAATAATCGAGATAGACCCATGGTTCCTTTTGAGAATATGCATAGCATCACTTTCTGAGTCGATTTATGCATGTCCGTCCGTCCATGTATTTTTGTTAACAAAATACAGGTCGCATTTATGATCCGATTTGGATGAAATTTGGCACAGGTCACTTAATTGGCCAAGGACGAACCCTATTGAAATTGGAGAAAATCGGTCCACGTTTAGGCATAGCTCCCATATAAGGGTACCCCCAATTTTCGGTATTTTGAGGTTATTTAGCGCGTTTTTTAACTGAATTCGCTGAAATTTGGTACTTTGAGTTCTTATTGGGTAGCAAATCTCCCTACCAAAAATTATAAATAAAGGTCGATTTTTTCGGATATCCCCATATAAAATTACCCCCAATTTTCGGTGTTTTGGGGGTTTTGATGGCATTTTTCGACCGAATTCGCTGAAATTTCGTACTTTGTGTTCTTATTGGATAGCAAATCTCCCTACCAAAAATTATAAATAAAGGTCAATTTTTTCGGATAGCCCCCATATAAGGGTACCCCCAAAATTTTCGGTATTTTGAGGTTCGTGAGAGCGTTTTTTAACTGAATTCGCTGAAATTTGGTACTTTTAGTTCTTATTGGATAGCAAATCTCCCTACCAAAAATTATAAATAAAGGTGCATTTTTTCGGATAGCCCCCATGTAAGATTACCCCAAATTTTCGGTATTTTCGGGTTCTTGGGCTCGTTTTATAACTGAATTCTCTGAAATTTTGTACATTGGGTTCTTATTGGGTTCCAAATGTATCCACTAAAAATTATAAATATAGGTCCAGTTTTTTCTGGTAGTCCCCTTATATACCAAAATTTTGGGGGTTCTGATCGTATTTTTCGACCGAATTGACTGTAATTTAGTACGTCGAGTTTTTATTAGGTAGCACATCTCTCCACTATAAATTTTAAATATTGGTCCTGTAAATGGTGCACCAAAGTCCCTATATGTCTTTCGATTTGCACGAAATTTGGCACAGCGTAATGAATTATCTCTAGAATGATGTGTGTTAAGTTTCCTGAAAATTGAAGGTCAACCACTTTCCTGAAAAGTGGCTGACCTTCAATTTGGTACCATGGAATGGTACATGGAATTCAATAAAAAAAATAAATAATTTGAAATAGGTGTGAGTCTTTATATTTATTACAAAATTCAGCCAATGACCTTCCCATTCATCCAAAAAATATATTCCAAAATATTTCCAAAATAACCTCCAAAAAAACGAGTGGCAACAAGCCCCCTGGAATATACCAAAAACAGAAAATAAAATAAATAAACTAAATTAGAATTAATGACGAAGCATCTTTTCATTACAAGTCTTTTGAATAATTTTCTCACAAATTTCTCTTTCTCTTGTCGAGGCTAGCTATTGCATGGTTTATGGTCTCGGTTGCACCAGATGCTGATGGCATTTCTTGTTTGTAGTGCATTGAAAAGTTGTAACATAATAATGCTGATGCAGTTTGCACAATCGGTTTTTTCTGATTGTGACCTTGAATTTTTGTGTTGGGGAAAAATGAAATGAAAACAAAAGAAGAAGAAAAAGAAACAAGTTTTGTCATCACACAACAACAACAAAATGAAGCCATTACCAATTGATAAGGGAAATCAGGTTATTGTCTTACAGTGGTTACAACAAACTGATTTCATTGAGAAATGAAACGGTTTTTAGGAATTTGAAAAATGTGTTTGTGTGTGTGTAGCTTTCGATTTTTTTAAAACCCCCCAAATAAAAATTTTCAGGGTCAATTTTATTTACAAGTTAACATCAAATTTATTTAATTAACTGTCACGATAGCAAAAAACCAACACTGATATACAAATAGACTTAGAGAGAGAGGGAGGGACAATAGGTCCAAGGAGGCTTCACACAGCAGCAGCACGTTCGCACGCACACTTGTCACTCAGTATCAGTATGATCATAATATCCAATATTTCGAAATGCAGGTGAATATTTTTTATTCGTTTTTTGTTTTTAATGATTCGTTATTCATCCGTGTTGGTTTGGTTGTTTTTTTTTGTCTTCCAGTTCGATTTGTTTCATCTTCGAAACAAGTTTTATTGTTATTTTATTTTCTTGTAGTTGATGGGGGGACTGATGCAACCGACCACAAGCATCATCATCATCAGGCGGGCAGACAGACAGACAATCGGTCAGAAATAGTTATAGGCCAAAAAAACCACTTGAAAAGATAAGTGATTTTTATTTTGGATAATTTGTTGAGGTTATTTTGTGGAGTTTTTTTGTTTTGTTTTAAATAACAAGATTTAGATTTCGTTTTTCAACCAATTTTATATATTTTGTAACCAATTTTACAACAATTTTCAATACATTTATCATTTCGAAAAAAATATTATGAAAAAAATGGTACGATGTTGGAAGTGGCAGGTTCCGTTTTCTATTTTTTTAAACTTAGATTTCTATAATGAAATTAAATTGTTTTTGTTAAAAAAAAAACAAGATTGAAAATTAGAAATTTTATTTTAAACACCATTTGACATTTTTTGTTTTTTGCAAAAATTAATAATGCAAATTTTGTTAAGAAAATAAATAGAAATTTTTTGAATACAAATCGTTGCAAAATATATGAAAGTTTTGTCTTCTAATTTGTTTTTGTTTTTAATAGAAATTTTTTTGAAATGTTTGACATAGTTTACCAGAGTCTAGTGACAATCAATGATATTTATTTCAGGAAGTATACCAACAAAGTTCGAAGTTGAAAGTTGGGTTTTCAAATGGGCATGGCATCAATCATTCAAAAATATTTTTTGTGTTTTTTTGGAAACCTATTAATAAGCGAATCGAATGAAAACAAAATTTAAGATGATTTAAATGCAAATATATGGTTGGGCATCTTTTATGGTATGTTAATTTTGGGCCAAATCAAATTATTATTGCAAAAACTGAAAAGTCCTAAGAATGGACGAAAATCGGAAAACATTAGGCTCTGAAATAAATAGAGATATATTAAATCATTTATACCAGTTATACGAAGTTAATGGAATACCCAAGATCCCCGACTTGCATTGGAATGAGAAACGCTATAATTAAAATCGACATTGCATTCGTCTGGGTGAAGCAATCACTAAAAGGGTCAAACCTACCAAAATCAATAGGAAATAATTGTGTCTGACAATTCTGATTGAGAGTTTGTAAATCCGGCAGAATGGTGGGACAGGGCCAATTACTTGATGCCCGGAACACAAACTCCGTCAACAATTGCGACATATCGTTTGATTGTCATTAACAACGGATATACGAATTGATGGTCGGGTACAAAAATCTAGATCCATTCAGCAAGTGTATGGAGAAGTTCACATATATTTCAGGAAAAGCAAGAATTAGGGTTGAGATGTATTGTCTATTTAAGGAGATGGTTTTGAAAGCGTGTACTCATGTGTACGAAAAGTACTATATTTGGTACAAATTTAATTTGGATGTACAAATCGAGCTGGAATCCAGAAATTTGATATTAACATTAACGTCGGAGTGTAGGAATGGGATCTGTACGTAGTATTGGAAATTGTTTTACTTATGTCTGCGAAAAGTACTAAATCGTGCTATAATTGGTACAATTTTGATTAGGGTGAACCGATAGAGAGTTCAGGATTAGTGGTCAGGATTCTGTTTATGAAATTAATACTTATGGGTACTAAATGTAACAAAATTTGGTACAATTTGCATTTTAGATGAACCAGACTCATGCAATTTAGAATTAGGATCACTGTTGGGGTGTGAGATTTAGATATGCAAGAAGTTTTAGAAATTTTTACTAGTGTGTACTAAAATTGGTACAATTTGAATTGTGCATTTAGGATCACTGTGGAGATGTAGGATTGGGGTATGTAAGAAGTTTTGGATGTTGGTACTACTGTGTACTAAATTTGGTACAATTTAAATTTTGGGTGAACCGATGGAGTTGGAATCCTGAAATTTTGAGTTAGGATCATTGTGGGGTGTAGGATTGGGGTATGTAGGAGGTTTTGGAAATTCGTAATGTGTACTAAATTTGGTACAATTTGAATTGTGGGTGATCCGATAGAGTTGGAATCCTGAAACTTAGATTTATGATCACTGTGGGGTTGTAGGTTTGAGGTAAGTAGGAGGTTTTGGAAATTTTTACTACTATGTACTAAATATGGTACAACCTGAATGGTGGATGAGCCGATAGAGTTTTAATCCTGAAACTTGGATTTAGAATCACAATTTGGGATAAGTCGGAAATTTTAAATATTCGTACTACTGTGTATTAAATTTGGTACAATTTAAATTGTGGCTGAACCAATATAGTTGGATTCCAGAAATTTGAATTTGGAATCAATGGGGGGGTTTAGAAACGGGATTGCAGGAGGTTTTGTTCAATCGTTGAGGTGGGTACTTATGGAAATAATGTGTGCTAAATGGAACTAAATTTGGTAAAATTTGGATTTGGGTGAACCTTTAGAGCTCGAACCATAAAAATGGCACTCAAATTTAATTTACTTTCGATATTAATGTGTGATATCGGTATATATCTAACTGTACCTTACAAAAAGAATAATATGAGCATCTCTTAGATATGCCCAAAATCCGACTTTTGAACTTTCCTTGCTTTTTTAAAGGTTTAGTCACATTTTTACTGAACTGGATGTAAATTGGCATTGGAGGGTTAAAAACATTTTGTTCAAAATATTACAAATTTTTTTATATAGCACGTCTTTTTTCCGATACTTTTAGGGGCTATTTCTGACAAATAATTTGACATTCAGGGGTTTTTGGGGCTCATTTTTTGCCATAACCACCACATAATTGTCCACCATTAGTTTGATATTAGTTATACAATTTATTATACGCCTCGAGAGTTACGGAATAAACTGACTTTTGTAAATGGACCCCAATACCAAAAAAAAAAAACTTGGGGTTAAAACTTGATATTTCGATTAGAGCCTTTTAAACAGAGTGAAGTTCTTAGGTATCTTCTACTTTTCCGGTATTTTGAGGATTTTGGATACGTTTGGCACTAGATGTGATTATTCTTTGCGATTTGGGTTGTGATACCTATCAGAAATTGTCAATATCGTTCCACCTTTAGGTCTAGCCAACATATATAGTCCACCCCCACACTTTTCCTCATGTTAAGGGTTATAGTGACCTTTTTATATTTTCTACTAAAAGGGTATATTGTCGATATGGGCCTCCTTACTGCCCATTGTAAGTGTGGCTATCTAAAATCAGTATAGTTTAGATCCACGTTGCAAGTAAATGCCTATGATGGATGGTAATAACTTTTTTACTGTTTCTATCTCGGTCGGTTAACATTTGTTAGGTAAAATATACAAAAATAAATATTTTTTGTATGGTTTTTTTCTAATCCTTCTTTTCTAACACTACTCGTTCCCCAAGATGTCGAAAGCCCTCAAAAGAAATCAATACTCAATAATATTTTAATAAGAGAATTTTTTTCTATTATTTTTTTTAAATTCTAAATAATTAATTGTACTATTTTCTTTCTTTTCCATTACAGGTAAGCACTCATATTCCATTCGATCTTCGGCTCGTAAGTAATAACTTATTCTTGTCATATTTTTTGATAGCCATAAATTAAACAGCTTAGACCTCATATCATATGGTTTTACTTTTTAAGTTTTCAAAATGTCGGTAGGTCTGTAGCTTGACCCATTACTTGGATATTATTTAAGTACTAATAGAATTCCAAAAAGTGAAAGCCCTTTTTGTAATATTTTTTTTTTATCAGAACCGATTAAGTTCTTAAAATAAGGTATTCAAATATTCTGCAAATCTGTAATCCGTGCAAATATTTGTTTCAATTGGACAATTGTTTCAATTGGGGGCAATTTAAATGAAATCGAACGAAATTATGTTTATGGTAGCTAAGACCGGTTTAAATCAAACTTTTCACACTTCGTTCTAAATTCAATCAGAATAAAGTTCGTTTCAAATAGACTATTTGCTTGAAATCGTCGAAAATATATGCAGGATCTATATTTAAAGCTGAATCAGTTTAAGAGCTATTCTTAAATTTGAATCGATTTTTCACACATTTTTTATTTTCGACACCCAAAAATTCCAATAAGAACAATGAAAAGATTCCTTTCCCCTGATAAAAAAAATTAAACAACATTTCAGCACAGCTGATTTACCAAATTGTTATAAAAAATTGTTTACGCTCAAATATTTTTGCATATTACCAAATCTTCATGTTCAGGGCAACAAATTGTTATTTTTTTAAATATTACAAAACACTCGACTTTATCAATGATTTCTACAACTGTCTGTGTGTGGTGCCCACGTTTCTCTGAAAGCTCGCGCACAAGGTGCATTATTTAATGCACCATTAAATAATGGTGTAAACTTGGCCCATAACATATTCACTGATGCCATCAACCAACCAGCCATTTGAGCGTAGAAATTCTAATACAAAATAACAACAACAATAGCAACAAAAAATCGCACTACTGGAAATATAAAATGGCAATAAATATCACAACTACAAAATAGTAATAATAGCAACAACAAAACAAAAATCGATATTTGTAACCGTTAAACAAGACAAGACAGTAGGAACAGCAACAAAAGCACCAAAGACAACAACAAACGAAAAAAAGTTAATCAGTCAATTTGATTGCACAGGGTACAACGATTTTGCCACAATATCAATTAATAAAAAAACAACAACAGCAAGTACAACAACACTGATAATACAACAAAACTGCATAAACTTGTAAAAAATCGACAAAAAAAAACATAACTGGCCGCCAGCTAAAGAACTGTGGACCTGGGTAACAACAAACTCAGGCTATAGTTAGTAGACAGCACAAAATGGAGGCCAGAGGCTATCTTTCGTCATTGTGTCAGTTAGAATATGTATCGCCGGAGTCATCGTCGTCGTTGGCGACGCTAACTTCGATAAGCAATGTGTTCCGTATATAATAGCGTAACAAACATATCATTTATTTATATCTACATGCCTACCTAACTGCTGACAAATGTATGTATGTACTCGTATGTCCGTCCATCCATGTGAGAAAAAAATAAATTGATATTGTTTTTATATTTTCAATGGAGGAAAAGTGATTAAGTTTAGTTATAAAATAATAATAATTAATATCATTAGGGTGATAAGGAAACAAACATAATTGGACCTATCCTACTCTAAGTATTAGGAAAACGCATTTCCAGACTAGTACCGCATAATAAATTCTAATGGATTTTTCAATTTTTAAAAGTAGAAATACATCCACCACGAAGTGGACATTCAAAATACAGAAAATCGATCTGAAATTCATGATAAATATCAAATTAAATCAGATTCGGCAGAACCATCCAGGGGACAAATACTAAAACTTGTTGGTAGGAAGATTTGCTACCCTATGAGAATCTTAAATGTTAAATTATTGTCAATTAGATTGAATAAAATTCTTGGTAAATTGCGTTGCATTGTGGCTATCTCGAAACTTGAGTCAACATTTATTATTTTTACTAGGGAGATTTTCCAACCCAAAATATAAAATTTCAGTCTTTTGGATGAAAATTTTGAAGGTAATGTGGAGACTACCCAAAAAAGTGGTCCAATATCGATAATTACCAACTGTTGAGAAATGTATCCAAACTTCCCGAAAGAGCGAATAATTAAGGGCTATCCATATAAAATGTGGTCCTTATACCAGATATTTTCTGGGAGTTTTGCATACTGAGAATCAGAAATTAACAACTTCAGATCTCAAATTTATTGGAAATAACATATTGACAGACATTAGTAAATCGCCTGAGAATTTTACCATAAAAATATATAAATTAAATATGATCCGAATGAGATAAAATTTGGCACAGCTTACTTATCTGGACGAACCTTTAGATATATCGCGACCGATTTTATGCAAATGGTTCACTAAATTGCCTATATTTTTCTGCGAAGTTTTGTTGAAATCGGTTCATATTTAGATATATACATATTATACCCTTCATCACACTGTGGTACAGGGTATTATGTCTTTGTGCATATGTTTGTAACAGGCAAAAGGAATCGAGATAGACTCATGGTTCCTTTTGAGAATATGCATAGAATCACTATCTGAGTCGATTGAAATTGGAAGAAATCGGTTCAGATTTACATATAGCTCCCATATATATAGTTACGTCAGATTTTTTGTGAGTGATGCACCAAACTCCCAATATTTGTCTGATTAGGACAAAATTTTGCACAGAGTACTGAAGGTCCAGATTGATGTCTGCACAGTTTTGTTAAAATCGGTTCAGATTTAGATATAGCTCCCAATTTTAGTCCGATTTTTTGTGAATGATACACCAAACTCCCAATATTTTTCCGATTGGGCAAAATTTTGCTTAGCGAATGCAATTAAGGAAAAAATGATGTGTGATAAGGTTTGTTGAAATGTGTTCAGATTTTGATATAGGTCTTATATATATTTTCGTTCGATTTGAAGTAAATGGTGCACCGAGGGTATTAAATTGAATTTAGAGTAAAAACAAAAAACAAATCGTGTATTCAACGGTTGCTCAATTAGGTCCATGTGTTTATATATAGCACCCATACATAATTTTACTCGATTTCATACAAACGGTACACCAAAGAATCCAATTGATTCAAATATCTATCTAGATAACACTTCTAATTTCGCCCGATTCCATCTCAATGGTCCTCTAAAGATTCTATGTCTGTTCTGTCTACAGTATACTGTGGATATTAATATCTCTTGTATGTACCCAAAGTGGTGAAGGGTATCACATAGTCGGCTCCGTCCGACTTTTGAACTTTCCTTATTTTGGGTTAGCGTTATAAGAAGGATACCCTGAAACTTGCGTAAACACTAATAATTTCTGGCACGGATATGTGTTATTTAATGAGAACCCAAAATAACAAATTACAGTCAATTCGGTGGAAAAAACGTGTCCAAAATGCCCAGAATACAGAATACTGAAGAGTACAGTTGTATGGGGGCTACCCTGAACATTGGGTCTATACTAATAATTTTTGAAACGGATACGTGAATGATAACCCAATATACCAAATTAAAACCAATTTGTTTGGAAAACATGACCATAGTCTCTAAAATACCGAATTATTGGGGGTTAGGGTTATATGGAGAATGCGCTGAATCTTGAGTCAATATCAATAATTTTTGGTACGAATATGTGTTATTCCATAAGAACCTAAATACGAAATTACTGCGAATTTTTTGATTGCGATCTCTATCGCGATTTCAACAGACGGACATGCGTAAATCGACATAGAATTTTATTCTGATCAAGAATGGTGGGGTCTCCGTTGAATATTTCGATGTGTTGCAAACGAAATGACAGATTGAATATACATATAGATGCCTTAAAAATCGGAATGTTAGAGTTCGAATTGTTATAGTGCACAATGATTTGTCTGCTTTTGTTCGCTTTTCGAATGTCTCCGAAGACTTCAGCCAAACAGATTGTGGAGTACTATTCAGAATCGGTCATTGTACGTTGCTCAAGTGGATCAGTCGCTACGTGGGCAGTTTTGCCTAAGAAACAGGCGATAATTGTATTCGAAGTGTTTCTTTCACAAACTACTCTTACGGGGATATTCGGACTCATACTTGTAGATCCAGTGACTTTCTTCGACCCCTATATTTAGACTACGATTTCGCATATATTTCTTCCGAAAGTATCGCCTTATACCTTCTTAATAATTTTTATTTAACACAATTCCTTTCAAGGTTGATATATCGATAGCGACCTCTAACTTTCCGATATAATGTTTGTAGTGTGATTACATCGCAAATGTCAAAATAAACCTCAATTTCGGTGATCAGTTTTCATCGAATGAAAGAATATTTACAACCCAGCGTGACCTCTTTTGAGCTCTCAGAATAGGTCTAACCTGAAGAATATGATAGTTACCGCGAAATTGGAAGTTCAACTTCATTTTTCTTAATGGCTTAATGACATAACTTTCCATAACCTGATCGATTCTTCTTGTAGACAATATAAAAGGTTTTAAAATATTGTATTTTGAGGGTCCATTTTTAACCGAAGAGGTTCAATTTTTACAATACGATTTGTCAGAGAATAAAAAAATCTCTAAAATCTACATACAGGTCAATGGGTTAGTAATGTTTGCCGATTTTTCAAATATTATTTTATTTTTTAATTATTTATTTTTTAAATCGACTTATTTACTTTTCGTTTGATAACGACACAAAAAGAACAATAGCTTGTCTCGAACTACCAGACATTTCCAATTGATGTCCCCTTAATTAAGTGGACTAATTTGCAGTAAACAAATAACAATTTAGATATCTCCAATTGTAAAACAAAAATCTACAACAAATTACGATACACCCTGATATCTGCGTACAACAACATGTGACTAATGATAACGCAGAAAATAAAACACTTGAAAATTCCCAGAGAAAAAAACGAAAAAAAAAATAAAAGAAAAAAGAAAAAAGTCAAACAGACACCAGTGTGAGAGTTCTAAATACCAGTGTCGGGAAGTCGATGGAAACGTTTGAAAGTGATTTTTTTACACGATTTGCAAGAAAGAAACTACAATGTGGGAAATGTGTTAAATATTTATAAATAAGAAATAGAAAATTTTTATTTTCAATCAATTACAAATTAATTGAAAAAAAAAAATAAAATAATATCCAAATCTAAGGTCAAGCGTTTTACGCTTGACAATTCACAATACGCTTCAAAGAAATAACGTTATGGTGTCAAGTTTTATTAGCAATATTAACCAAAATTGAAATATATATTTTGTTTATTCAATACCTTGGCGTTTGGTCGTGTAATGCATTTCGTTTAAAAAATTGTTTTGGCGTGCGTTTGTTCGAAAAAAATTGCCGGTATTCGTGTGTCACTTTGTGCGACAATGTAAAGAGATACGAGATTCGTAGTGCAGCGATATATAATTTCAATGGTTTATTGTTGTTGGTTTTTGTATTTATTTTCTGAGTGCTTTATAAATTGATAAAAAAGTAAAATAACAACAAAAAATAGGGAGAAGAAGGACGGAGACAAAATGTTGTGGGATAAAAGAGAACTAGACGTAAGTGAGATAAGATATCGTACATTCGATTTGAAAATGTAAACAAAACTTTGAAAATTCTGAATTCTGAAAAAAATTACGGAATATAATTTCAATGTAATTGGCCATGGAGTTTGAGGGCTTTTAGTTGTACGTAGGACGGAAAATAGCGAAGTTAAAGAGTTTTTCCACCATCGGAAATTCTCAATTTCATAAAAGTAGTTTTTTAATTTAAATTATTTATAAATTCGACTTAAATCTGTTTTATATGTACATCTGCTTTTTTACTAACCAACTCAAAAAATTCGAAATTTAAATTTGAAAATGGTTGGGGGTTCCCGAGTTCCTGTAAAATTTTATATTTATAACCTTACAATTATTGGACTAATTTAGATTTCAATATGTCATGCCTTCAACTCATCCCCGTTTTATCATCTAATGACTTATTTTAATTCTCCCTCACACCCACATGAGCATGCGACACATATTTCAAATTTTTCGAAATCTCTTGTTTCAGAAATGACTGTTACATATACCGTTACAATTTTATTTCTTTATACACACTATCGATTTATATTAGATTTTTTGTAAATTAATTTCTCAGCCACCTTGGCAACAGCAAGACAATGAAATTCCAAAACTTCTTTTGTCATTTCAAACCTTTATCGGCAAACATAAACCATAACGGATGATCGTAACGTAATCTTGCAAATGAGATGTAAGCGTGCGTCAGAGTTTTTAATCTTAAAACTAATTTGAATATTGGCCAAGGGAAATAATTAGAATGCCAAAAGAAATAAACCACAAATTTTTTTACAGACATGTGGGTTACATTTTAATGATGTAATAAAACCCAAACCTTTTGTAATGTTGGAATTTTGTTAGTGAAAGTCCCCTAAAGGTTTTTGGGATTTATTGATTTGGCAAGCAGGTCGTATGACTATCAACGTTACTCATACCACACGCATTGCCCAAATATATATTTTTATAAATTTTTTAAATTAAAAAAGGGTGGCATTTTTATAGACAATTTTTCAAAAGACTATTTTTTAAAAGCCCAAATCCGTGTTTTTTTTTCAAAATTTTTTGCGTTGATTTTTTAGACTCATAAAGAGGGGAGTGGATTCTTAAAATTACATTTAATGTCCTAAAAAAGGCGTGGTTTTAATATTTATAAGAATATTTTTTAGGTCCTACGACAGACGTGGTTGTTATTTACCTTGCTCAATAAATGATCTCCTACAAAGGGTCAAACTTAAATCTCATGTGCAGTATTCGATTCAATATTTTCACTGAACTTACACCAAACACAAAGAAGATGTCAATCGGTACACTCAAAGGGTCAAACATATTTAAAACTTATGTATGTCTGAAATCTCACATGGTATTATTTTCAACAAGCCAGAATTTGGACGCTTATGGTTTCACACAAATTGTTAACGTTTGTATTACTTCAGAGATTCTTGAGAAAAGGCCAAAGAGCCAAGACTGATTCCCAAAAACATCAACATTATGACTATTCCAAATTTGTGTCTAAATAGGTCTCAAATTCGGCGATCACCACCATAGCCATTCCAGCCAACTGTTGATTTGTTCACGTTTTAGAGTGGGGTCATCCGCTTGAACGACTGTCAATTGAACTTCGGAGTAAAATTTTGTAAAATCTTCATAATTTCCAAGACTACTCAACTCTGTTGTTTTTGCTCAAATATCACCATGAGCGGCAACTACTTTAGACAGGGCTTCTTCATATCTAAATAAATAATATAAGCTCTGGCAAATATTTATTTTTGGAAAATCCAGGCTTGGAGACCTGATGTGCCCTTGAAAAAGAAACAGACAGTCATCTCTGGCAGTACTTTGAGTTTTTTATATCCTTCACCACACTGTGGTACAGGGTATTATGTCTTTGTGCATATGGTTCCTTTGAGAATCTGCTTAGAATCACTTTCTGAGTCGATTTACGCATGCCCACCTGTCCGTCCGTCCGCACATGAATTTTTGTGAACAAAGTACAGGTCGTATTTATGATCCGATTTGGATGAAATTTGGCACAAGTCCCTTATTTGGCCCAAGGACGAACCCTATTGAAATTAGGAAAAATCGGTTCAGATTTAGATATAGCTCCCATATATATCTTCATCCGATTTAAGGTAAATGGTGTACCAAAGTCCCTATATATCTTTCGATTTGCACGAAATTTGGCATAGCGTACTGAATTAAGTCTAGAATGATGTGTGTAAAGTTTCATGAAAATCGGTTCAGATTTAGATATAGCTCCCATATATAGTTTCGCCCGATTTTAGGTAAATGGTGCACCAAATTCCCTGGAAATCTTTTCATTTGCACGAATTTTGGCATAGCGTACTGAATGAAGTCTAGAATGATGTGTGCAAAGTTTCGTGAAAATAGGTTCAGCTTTAGATATAGCTCCCATATATATTTTCGTCCGATTTTATGTAATTGGTGCACCAAAGTCCCTATATATCTTTCGATTTCCACGAATTTTGGTATAGGGTACTGAATTAAGTCTAGAATACTGTTGCTAAGCTTTGTGAAAATATCTATAGCTAGGCCGATTTACACAACGTACTGAAGTAATATAAATTAGTCTCTGACAAGTTTCCCTGAAATCGGTTTAGATATAGATATATAACAAAAACGCGACGTCTGTTAGGATAAATATGTAGAATATACCCAAAGTCGTGAAGGGTATCATATAGACGGCCCAGTCCGACTTTACTACTTTTCTTACTGATTAACATATTTATAATATTTTTTTAATATGTAAAAAACCAGGATTTTTATAGAATTGAAACATATTTAAAAAGTCCTGAAAGAGGCGCGGTTTTTAAAGAATAATTTCAAATTCCTGATATTTTTTTTTAAATATTTTTATATAGTGGAAAAATTTGTGGATTTTTACAGAATAGTTTTTTGAAGTCCCAAAAGAGGCATGGGTTTTTTTAAATATTTGTTTTAAAATCCTAAAAGGTCTAAAATAGGCAGGGAGTTGGAAAAATATGTATATATGTTTTGCGGATATTTATTCAAGTCTAACAGAGGCGTGTGTTTTTGCTCAATTCAAATCTAGATCATCGAAAAATGTTTATCAACCTTTACTCAATTCTAACAAAAAGTTTAGTATTAATTGTATTTCTTCCACAATGTTTTTAAAATCTTCTTTTGATAACTCTCATATGAAGCGCATGGACACATATTCGACCCATATTTTCTATATCGTTGGAGTCCAGTTTTTTCTGGCACCATTCCCACAAAGGGTCCAACCTTTGAAAATCTTAAAACCTCATGTAGAGTAATTAATTTGATAGTTTTTCGATATTAAGGTCACGTTTGTAGAAAGAGTTTCTCGGTCATATTTTTCGGATACATCCCAAATAAAGAATCAGCAAATTTTGAAAACGTATACGTTTCATATGTGGCATATGAAGTATCCGATTTTACGCAACCTTTGCACATAGTAATATGATGACCTGTATATATTATATTCCTCCGTTTCGGCGATCATCTCTCCATTCGACGAACATTTTTTCCAAGCTGCTGGGGATTTAATCTGGAGAATATGGTTGTAAGGTATTGAAACTGCTTCAAATCAAAATCAAAATATGAAGCTATCTCTTCAGCAAAAAATGATCACGCCATACCTTCGACTTATGACGATTTTTTCATTCTGGGGTTTTCATATACCAACGGCGAAACGCGTCGCATAATGGTGAGCACGTAGGTTCTTCTCCTGGCTTTCCTTTTCATTGCAAAAGTTAGATCACTCACTTAAGGGAACCCCCCCCCCCCCCCCCCCCCCCCCCCCCCCCTTCATTCTCGAGTTCAAAATTTTTTTTTGATTTAATTCTGTTCTACACTAATTCAAGAATGTCCCTACAAAATTGCAAGTGAAAATCTCAAGATCTCTTGAAGATATTGCCGATTTATTGTGTCAGCATCAAGTGACGGCTAAAGGGCTTCTCAAACTTTAAACGTGTTTTTCTCTATTGCGAATGGCGGGCACGATAACTCAAAAACTATTAACCCAATCGATTCCAAATTTGTACACGTTTCTCTGTGAGTGTGCTGCTACCATATGAACTAGGATAAAGCCAATCGGTGAAGATCTTCCTTATTTTTTAACTTGGTTTTTGGTCAAAAATTGGCGATTTTCCAAAAATATTTCTGCAAAGGTCCGTCATTTGGTAAAATTTAGAGCGAAGTCAATAATCCTAGTTCATACGAGAGCCAGACATATACTCTTTCTAACATCGTTGGAATTTTCGGATTCCGATGTTCCAGTGAGGAGTTATCATGCCCGCCATCAAAAATAAGGACTTCTCTTTAATTACAAAAAACAACAACAATACCTTCGACTTATGGCGATTTTTTTCTTTCTGGGGTTTTCATAGACCCGCAAAGGATTTTCATTGCCAATAAGAATTTTCCACCCTTCAAACCATGACCTCGATTTTGTCTCACATACACATTTTTTTTTGTTTCGACGCGAAGAACCGCCCTAGTCAAGCAAAAAAATATGTTTCCTCACCACTTGACAACAGGCCTAATTTTTTCGATGAATTTCAAAATTTTTAAGCACTTTGGCCCTTAAACATGTTTAACATTTTTTGTTATTGTTGTTATTTTATTTAAATAATTGTTAACATGCGTGTTCATTGTTGTTCATATTTGTTATTTATTTAAAGTGATGACAAAAAACCCGAATATCATGCCCTGCAATAATACGCCCCCTGTAAACGATTCTGGGCGAGATCATCAGTTAAGGTGATGATTTTTACTAGTAACTTCACTTGCAAACGCACATATATGTACTTAAAAATTGTATGTATGTATAGTTGTTAGGTAAGAAAACATAACTTAATGAAATTCAATCAAAAAAATATTCAATGGAAATCATTGAATTAGATGACATGGCGAAAAGATTCTGTCAGCTGATGCTAGCCCGATGTTACAACGAAAGGGGGAAATACCCAAACAAAAAACCCTATCTTGAAAACAGATGTATGTATGCATGCATATACATATACACATACCAATGTAATTGTGTGATTTACGCAAATCACACATTACTAAAAGTTGTAATTTAATTTATTTATTGTTTTTGTTTTTTTAATCAATGCAAACTTTACACCCGGCCTACGTTAGAAAATGACTTGTCAAAAATTTTGTTGTTTTGTTTTTCAAATATTTTTCACGTCAATTGCATTGTATAACAATTTGATGTTGAATTTGTTTGACAAATCATCGTGGCAAAAGGTTTTTTCGATTTGTGTTTTTTTTAGTTTCAGAAATGTTGTAATATTTCAAAGAAATAAAAAAAATCGTTGTAATTTATTTACAATCCACATACCTAGTGCACCACATTAGCGGTCTGTAAGTTTTGGTGTTAATATTTCTGACAGTTTTATGATTAAGAATTGAAATATTTTATGATTATTTTGCGGACACATTAGTTTGCTTCATTTCAATTGCAGTGTGAGGTGTCTAAACAATGTTTATGGATTTGGGTACTTCAGAAATTAAGAAATCAATTTTTTATTATTTACCAAAAAAGTGAAAGGAATGAAATGTAATTTTCTTAATGAAATATTTAAATAAAATAGAACACAAAATATTACATGGTGTGAAGACATACATTAGTAAATGTAGATAATGATTGAGAACTGGTGACGTTGAGCACAATTTTTTAGAAGCTTTGAAAATTAAATAAAAAAATTTGAACGCCAACAACAATTGCTAACCAAATGGTTAACAGTTGACTGGATCAGAGGCTAGAAGAACCGTATATCGATCGAGAAGCCATAAAAAGCAGAAAATGTAAATAAGTATAAGTTTAATTGGTTGATAAAAACCGATACAGATATCTGTTTTATTATCTTAAAATCTGGTTCAACAATTTTGGCAACATATCTGCCTGCCTCCGCCAATAAATATTATATAATTAATATATTTGACATAATGAGATCTATTTATCGTAAATGTTTCAGTCGAATACGACAATTCTTTATAATCTAGAATTTATACGAAATTGATTAGCAAGTATTGGGTAAAAGTGAAAAAAAACGACAAAAACATACGAATATCGATTTCTCATCTTTGGGGACGATATCAAAATTTTACGAGTATCATTTCTGTAGAATAAAGAAGAAAATAAATAATAAATAAAGATACATAAAAACTCAAAATAGAGGGAGAATATATTTAAAAAAAAATCCTCATTCGATTTGCCTAAATATTTGGTTTTTAAAAATTGTTTTTTTTTTTCTTCATGAACTCTGGTGTTGCATATAAATAATTTATCACCCGATAACTCAAAAACTTGACTTGTGGTGAATTTGTCCTTCCGGATTTTTATCAACAAGGGCTTTTATCGATAAAAATCACAGATGACCTATTAGGAAAACATACAGGGCATATGAAAAATGGAGAGTTTCCGAACATTACACCAGTAAGATTCTATAAGATTTTCTGAAAACTGAAAACGCTCTACAAACCTTCTAAAGACCCTCTACAAGTATCTGAAGAAAGAACCCATTTCAAGCCTTCTGAAGACAAAAGAGGTTCTACAGGCCTTCCGAAGACAGAAGATCATCTACAGACTTTCTGAAGACAGTAGACATGTCTTGTGCCTTTTTTAAAAATGAAGAAGATATCTTACAGGCCTTATGAATACAGAATAACATCTACAGGCCTTCTGTTTTTATAACAACGTTAAGAAGGTTCTCTTCTGAAAACAAAATACAGACTTTCGTAAGAGAGTACACCCTCTAGAGGTTTTCTGAACACATAAGAGGTATATAGGTCTTTTGAAGATAGTACACCCTATATATACCTCTTGAAGACAGAATACTCTCTACAGGCTTTCTGCCTTTACAAAACTTGGAATAGAGCCTCTACAGGCCATCAGAAGAAGGAGACAAAATAATCTAGGATTTTTCAGGACAAAATATTTTATGCAGGTCCTCTGAATACTGAAAACCCTCCGCAGGCCTTTTGTAGGTACAGGCCATCTGCCTTTATAATAACATGAAGAAGACTCTACAAGACCTTCTGCCATTACAAAAAATGTAGTAGACCCTCTATACGTCTTCGAAATAAGTAATACCCCATACAGGCGCTCTGAAAACAAAATACATACCTTTTGAAGACAGTACACCCTCTAGCGGCTTTCTGAAGACAGAAGACTCTTTACAGGTCTTTTGAAGACAGAACAGCTTAAAGAAGCCCTCTGGTAGACAGAATACCCTAAACAGCCCTTTTGGCTTTGCAAATACATGGAGTAAACTCTCTACAGGCCTTTGGAACAAGATAGTACATTCTCTAGAGGCTTTCTAAAGACATACAGGTGTTTTGAACAGAGTACACCCTGTTCATACCTCCCTGTACAGACTTTCTGAAAACAAAATACAGACTTTCTGATGACAGTACAGCCTCTAAGGGTTTTCTGACCATGCAGGTCTTTTGAAGACTGTACACCCTCTGTAGGCCTTCTGGAATCATAATATCCTATACAGGCCATCTGTCTTTACGAGGACATGGAATAAACCCACTATAGGCCTTCAGAAGAAGTAATACATCATGCCTTCTGCAGACAGAATAATCTAGGACAAAAAACCCTCTGAATATGGAAAACGCTCTACAGGCACTATAAAGATAAAATACCCCCTACAGACCATCTGTCTTTATAAAAACAAGACCTTCTGAAGACAGTACACCCTGGAAACAGAATACTCTCTACAGGTCTTTTATATAGGCCTCTTGAAGATAGAAGATATGTTCTACCTTCACTAAATATGAAGAAAACCTTATATAGGTCATGGGAAGAAAGAATACCCCATACAGGCCCGAATATGGAAACACCCTCCGTTTCAAGATTGAATGCCACCTACTGACATATGAGTCTCTCCAATATTATTGAGCCCTATGGTTCATATACAAACCTTCAGCCTTTTAAAAACAGAATACCATCTATAGACCTTCATAAGACAAGGCTCCTAAACGCCTCAGCAGTTCTTCTGAATACCACCCCCTGAAGGCAGAATACCCTGTATATGTCTTTTGAAGACTGGCCTCCTAGAGTCATAAGGGCCTCTACAGACCTCCACTCAAGCCTTCTAAATAAGAGACAACCCTCTAAAGACCCCCCAAAGGTTATTTGTATACAAAATACTAACGAAAGACCTTCTATAGATCTTGACCAAGCTATTACACAAAAGATCTCCACTATAAAAAAATACCATCTCCAGGTAATTTTTAGACAGAAGTTTTATATGACATCTATTGAGAGAATATTTTCTAGGGGTAGATATATGATCTTCTACTGGCCTCCTATGGACAGGCACCCTTTTTCTTGGAACATGTTCTATAGACAGATGGCTTTTTTATAGAAAAACCTATACCGATCTTCCCAAATATGTTTATAGTCTCGAATATAGGGAATTCTAGGTCTTCTAAAGATCAACGATCTTTTATGTGGCTACCATAAATTGAAGGGTTTTTAAAGGACTTTGAAAAATAAAAGGATTTTAATACGCATCCATTTGGACTTAAAAATGTTTAATTTTGGAAGGGTTAAGCATTTCTGCTTCTCAGATCCTAAAGTATTTTCAAATTGATAATTTATAATGTTGGTCTATGCCTTGGCATAGCTCCTATTTTAGGGCTCCCATCAATAATTTCCGAACTAAAGTGTGTGAAATCTTCATCGTGTCGTTATACCACCCATTTTTCGGCATTTAGGCGGATTTTTTCAACGAGGTGGATGTAAGGTGGCATTCCGAATTCTTGCATGTTGAAGAACCTATCTCCATTGTGTGGCCCCGAGAGTTGGTAACATATTGGTTATTGACCCACCTTTTAGTATACCGATCGTCATACCTCGACTAGCTGAGTCGATCTTGATACGTGTGTCCCTCCATCCCTCTATTCATTGCTGTTTTTAAACACGATACAGTCCACCGTTATGGAGCAATCGTCACGAAATTTGGCATGTAGGACAGGTTTAGGCCAAAGAAGACCCCTATTTTTCTTGGTAATTTTCCGTTAATATTTAAGGAATGAAATGGGCCAACAATTTTATATTGGTTTCTATGGTCGCAGTATATTGACCTGAACATCACGATATCTTACACAGAGAAAGGAGTCTGACCATAGAATAGCATGATTGTTTTATTGAAGATTTGTCTATATTTAGCGGATCAAATGGATCCAGACTTTTGTGTGAAAAATTTGGTCTGCTCCCGTACTCCAAGTATCTACTAGATTTTACTATTTTCTTCTATATCATAGGGGGAAATTCGTTATCGTAGTAAAAAGTAGTAAATTCTTGCAGTACCGGAACAGACCAATTGTATTCTATGGGGAATATATTTACTCCTGAAGGACATAAAACGCGAGAAATTTTCTATTTTATGCCGTAAATATTCGGAAAAACAAGATGTGGAAAATATACCATGGTTATGAAGTGGAGCTTTTGGCCTATAATCGGTCAAGAGTATGCAAATATAGCCCAGGCTATATAGAATATATAACCTCAGAAAGTTAAATTTTTGTGTTAGTTGTGCAGGGTATCATATGGTCGGTCTGCTAGACTCAGTGGTTTAACTTAAATACTAATAATATTTTACTGCTTACATTTATATAAAAATTAATTTAAATTTTTCTTTTATTCATTTCAGGTAAGTTTCCAAAGGCAATGAATAGATCTACAACAAAGGTTTGTTATTATCTGAACCGTAACATGAAACGAGAGGTTGAAAACATGGGTCTCTGGAATCAAATGTAAAATAGATGTCTTAGTATAAATATTATCAACAATCAACCTACGATTAGAATTTACCACTCTATAAGTATAGCACAATCCCTATGTACTTACTATAAAGGACTTTAATATTTCCTAAAAAATTCGAATCTTTTCCGACTCAAATCTTATATCAACTATAATAGAGAATCTAATCAAATTATTAAATTGAAATCCAAACCCATAATTTAATATTGCCAATGAATCTTTCTCTCCCATACATTGAATTTGTCTACCTATAAACAGCTTCATAGATTTTCCCTCACGTGTCTTCATATACCTCATACCTTAAAACTCCGACACGTGCTGACACAAGTTTTTTCTCTCACACAAAAATGTTGCAATACTCGTGCCACTTAAAACAATTTGAAAAAAAACTGTGCAGCCAACCCACCATATATCCTGCTATTATAAAATTATTTTCAACATTTTACTGCTAAACAAAATTCAATAAGTCAGTTTTTTTTTTTTTGATCGAAGCAATCTCCAACATTTAAGCTTCGCTAATAGACATGTTGTTGAAAAGTGCTCATAAGTTTTGCATTTGCTTTTCCACAACAAATCAACAGAGCGGGAGATGGAGATTGAGCTATTCAGAATTGGCGAAGGTGCATTGCAAATCATTTTGTTGGGTGGCTTGGCAGGCTGGTAGAGATGGGTGGCAAAGTGGGGTTGGTATATGTGTTGTATGTGGAGCTTACCAAACTGGTGGTGTTGCTGTTGCTGCTTCAGCAGCAGCGGATGATGATGATAGTGTGTTTTTAATGTTAGTTTCAGCAACAACAATCATTACCAATGTTTGTGTTGTTTTTTTTTCTTTCCTTTTTTGTTCATTCTTGTCTTGTGTGATGCCTTTTTACGCGCCCATTGCAGCAAAACGATTTCCACATGCATGCCACAAAAAAACGCACATCGCACAAAAAGCCGGTTGTTTTCAAAACAAAACACCAATACATAGAAATTGTCATATGTATATATATATAAAATAGAAAAAAATTTAAAAAAATGCAAAAGCTTTTCACACAATTTTAAGTAGGTTAAAAAGCAAAGTTGTGCGGATATGGGCCAAACAAAAAGCGCTTAGGCACTCAGGCGCGAAAACAATGAACAAATGAGTGTCACGAAAGAGGATATTAACGATATTGAAAAGTGACAATCATTAATAAGCTGTTGTGTTTATCACTAATCCGTGTGAATGTATTTGTTGAGATTGCTAACTTAAAGCTTACCGACTGTGTACCATCCATGGAAGTGGGTAACAAACCAGCCATTTAATATATGACAACATATCCAGTTGCCGAACAACTTCCATATTTAATTCAGTTACCAATCTATTACACTGTCAGTTATTTACATATGGTAGAGGCTATACAAAATGTGAAAACCTGAATTTTTGAGTAACCATGAACTTCAAGAAAATCTAGGAATAAGTTCTGCGAATTAAATTCATTAAATTCAAAATCGCTTTTCTGTGCAAATTGTTCTTATAGTGACAGACTTTACCCATGCAACATATGATAGTTTATTCCCTGGCATACAAAGCTTTGAACGCCAATAACCTACATATACGCTATTAGAAACTTATTAGTGTAGATGTATAAAAGGGTTTCTTAACAACGATTGGGTAAAATTAGGAAAGAACGATGATAGCATACGAATATCGATTTCTTGTGTTTGAAGACTCTATCAATAATCTTTTAAGCGGCCTTTTTTGGAATTTTTGGGTTCACAAATTCTCGTCTTGTGGTATTTAGTTTAAATTTCAATAAAAACAGTACGAACAGGAAACACAAGGACTCGGCAGAGAAGGAGGATGTGTTTTACAAAAAAAGACATCATGAAGCCATAACTCAAAAAAATTGACCTATGAATAATTAGGCCTTCTGTGTTCTTCATATACTCGCCATAATATACCCATTATTTATGGGGAAAACTCTTGCTATACTTTTGTACGAGTCGTTTATTTTGAAAGTGGTTTTAGTCCACTTTTGGATTCTGATACACATCTTGGGTTTCTAGAAAAAACCCAAATTGCGAATACTTTATAATTTGTTGTACTATAATTCCGCTTCTATTGCTGCATCTAATATCAAGTTTATTACCATTTAATACATTTCGTAATCATTAGTACGAATTTCTAAAACTACTTCAATTCTGTTTTCAAATAGTAATCGCACATTGAAATTTAAAATTGTGTGTTCACCAAAATCCAAATTGTACCCGATTTGGTACCATTCTGTACTTTTCGTGGCCATATTCCAAAACTATCTCAATCCTACAATCCGAAAGTAATCTTAATTGCAACTTTCAGTTCTACCCTTCACCAATGTCCAAATTGTATTAAATTTAATACTTTTCCTATGAATTTCCAAAACTACACATTTAAAGATTCCAGCTTTCTGCGTTTACCAAAATCTAAATTGTACCAAATTTAGTACCATTACTTTCGTAGACGTCAGTCCGATTTTCCAAAACATTCTCAATTCTACACTCCAACAGTAATTTTAATCATCAATTTCAGGATCCCAGCCAATCCGTCCACATAGATCCAATTTGTACCACAGCTCTATCTGCACATCAAAACTCAAATTGTACCCGATTTTTCATAGCCATAATCCAAAAATATCTCAATCCTACAATAATAATCTTAGTTGCAACTTTCAGTTCTACCCGTTCACCAATGTCCAAATTGTAGTAACTTTAGTACTTTTCGTACCCATTGGTACGAATTTCCAAAACTACATCAGCCATGCACTACAATAATAATTTTAGGCCCACATTTAAAGATTCCACCTGTATTCGTTCACCATCATCCAAATTGTACAAAATTTTCGTAGACATAAGTACGATTTCCAAAATATCCGAAACATCCTCAATTCTACACTCCAACAGTCATTTTAATAATAAATTTCAGGATCCCAGCCCTATCTGTTCACATAAATCCAATGTGTACCATATTTAGTACAATTTACTAGTTTTAGTACTTATAAGTTTGAATTTCCAAAACTACCTCAATCCTTTACTATAATAGTAGTAATTTTAATTCCAAATTTAATTTTTCCATATTTATCCGTTGACTCTAATATAAATTGTTCCAAATTTAGTACCATTTAGTACACATAATTAAGAATTTTCAAAACTACCTTCATATCTCCAATTGGATTTTAATTCCACAGCGCTATCCGTGTACACAAATCCAAATTGACAGAAAATTTGTTCCATAAAAAGATTTCCAGGCCCGTCGGTCTTGCGCGCAGCTTTTTCAATTCAAAAACTGTATACTTTCCCTTCTGCGCGAATATTCAGTTTGCTCGCTTTTCGCATTCGCACAACATGGCCTAGTCACCGTAGTCGCTGCAGCTTGATAAGTCTGACATTGCCGATATCCGAGAATATATGGTACAACTCACGCATCATTCGACGGCGAAGAAGAATTTTTCTCTCGAATACTCCAAGAGCTGTCCCATCTGTTGGCTAATACTATCCTTATACGAATATAAAAACTAATGTCATTTGTTTATGGCTGTAGTTTTCAAGTTCCACAGTTACCGAGTCAAAGCTGTCGTTTTCAAGTTCCACAGTTGGTCCGAGTCTAATGGACGTCTTGCCGATATCCGAGAATATATGGTACAACTCACACATCATTCGACGGCGAAGAAGAATTTTTTCTCTCGAATACTCCAAGAGCTGTCCCATCTGTTGGCTAATACTATCCTTATACGAATATCAAAACTGATGTCATTTGTTTATGGCTGTAGTTTTCAAGTTCCACAGTTGGTCCGAGTCTAATGGACGTCTTGCGCGTTGATCAGCTTGGTCTCCTCGCCATTTACTGCCAGTCCCACTTCGAGTAGACGAGTAACATGTGTTGTTTGGTGTACAGAGTGTAAATAAATCTGTTTTATAGTGAATTTGCCAGGTCTGAAGCCTCATTGATAAGATCCAATAATATAATTGACCATAGGCTTCAGTCGTTCACATAGCACGCTGGATAGAACTTGATATCCAATGGGAAGAAGACTAATTAATCTATAGTTGGCACATATCTTCTTGTCTCTTTTTTGTGATCTAGCCAAATTACTGGTGTATGCTCCTGACCAGCATCTGGCCACGGGTCTTGAATAGTGTGGCTGGTAACTCATAGGCATCAGCTGCTATATTATTCTTCAGCACATTAATTGCCATTCTGATCTCAGCTTGGAGCCCAAGTGTTGCTTTTGTACGAAGTGGACAATTATTTGCCATTGAGACAAATTACATACGAAAATTAAGATCAAATACTTTTTATGCATTTCAACCTCCGTACCTTAACTGCAAACGGAAATTAGTACAATTCCCACATTTGGTCCTCAAAAAAAATGTAATTTTTTAACAAAATTCCTATAAATATGTAATTTTTTCTTAGATAAAACTGTATATACAACTTTAGAGCTATAAGTCCCCTCTTTTCACATTTTATAATCGGTACGATATTTAGTACTATTTCACAAATTGTGACTCTCCTCTACAAATGTAAGGCTTCCAACTTCATAAAATTCGTGGAAATCGATTGGTACGAAATTTTGTACTATTTTTAAGAGTTCCAGCTTATCTTGGTCCCGTAACGACAGTGGTAACTATTTTTTAGTAATTTTCGTACACTTTTTGTAAAAATGTCTAAAATTTCTGCTTCTAATGCCCTTAGTCCAAAATGTCAACATCATAATCCTGTTTGTCTGGACATTGACATTCAGTCAGTCATTAACATTTACATAAGTAAGCCTATGCGTATTCTTATGTCCCCCACTGTACAATATTGTGATATAAACCGACAAAAACAGCAACAACCAAAGTCGTGTAATAAAATAACAACAAATACAATTTTTTATAACATCTATTCTGCAATCCCAGAGAATGCAAGGCAGAATTTCTGAAGTGTTGTTGCTGTTACTCTATGTTGTTGCTACGATTTCTGATGTGTGGCTTTAAGTGGTGTTTTGTAGGGGGCTGTTGCAGCACCACATGTTTGCGCGATGGAAGCTTTATTTTCCTGTTATTGTTTTGCACCAATTACCGAATGGTGCTGAATGGCGGTTGGTGGCTGTCTGGCTGCTGCTGCATTTAAGGCCTTTGCAATTAAAAGCGCGTTATTACTAAATTTAATTTTTTTGTATTGTTGTTTCTTTAGATTTGTTTGAAACAGCATTTTGAAATGTTGCTGTTGCTGCCGTTGTTTTGTTTGGCATGACAAAAGTTTTTTCCTTCTTTTGTCTTCATATATGAAGTTGTCCGGCCGAATGTCTTGTCATTCATCATCATCGTCGTAGACCAAAAGAATTTGGATTTTGGTTTGGCATTAAAGTTGTTTAACCGCTATGGAGAGGTTCTGCGCGTTTAAAGTTTTTCTGGTTGTTCTTGTTGTTGTTGGTATTTTTTTCTGGCTATAATTAAAGCATGTTTGGTCACCATTACTAGACAAGTTTGAGTGGTATGTTGGAGTTGTTGCTTTTGTTGTTGGTAAGACTACCTGTTGTTGCTGTTGGTAAATATGTACTTGTTTCGATTGGTTTTTGTTACGGTCAGCTGATTTGCAAAAAAAAAAAAACGGAAAAATATCAACAATGGAAAAAACAAAATAAAAATAATATAAATACAGACAGGGCTGGATAAATTGAATTGGATTAGATTGCAGCCGAAATCGTTTATAAAAATGGTCAAGGGACCAGTGAAATTGGTCGCTATGAACGATATCAATTAAAGGGTAGAAATAATTTTGAATACAGTCGTTATAATAGATATGTCGTTATAAACGATTTTGAATGTGATTGTATATTAAATATGACATATCGGTTAAAGTTTTGTTATAGCTTCCATGTAAAGTTTGTGAACAAAGTACAGATCGCATTTATGATCCGATTTGGATGAAATTTGGCACAGATCACTTATTTGGCCCAAGGACGAACCCTATTGAAATGGGAGAAAATCGGTTCAGATTTATATATAGCTCCCATATATAGTTTCGTCCGATTTTATGTAAATGATGCACCAAACTCCAAATCGTGGTCCGATTGGGACAAAATTTTGCACAGCGCACTAAATTTGGTCCATACTTATGTATGCTAAGTTTTGTTGGAATCGGTTCAGATTTAGATATAGCTCCCACATATAGTTTCGTCCGATTTTACGTGAATGATGCACCAAACTCCCAATATTTGTCCGGTTGGGACAAAATTCTGCACAGAGTACTGAATTAGGACCAGACTGATGTCTGCAAAGTTTTGTTAAAATCGATTCAGATTTAGATATAGCTCCCATCAGGGACGTACGAAATGAAGTTTTTTCACAGTAAATTTATGTTTGCAACAGCGATTTTTTTCATTTTGTACTATCGGGCCCCCCCGAAATGAAATCCTGTGTACGTTGCTGGCTCCCATATATAGACCCATTACGTCCGATTTTTGGTGTTTGACATATGTAAAGTTTTTTCAAATCGGTCGAAATTTAGATATAGCTCCCATATATAGTTTCGTCCGATTTTAGGTAAATGGCGCATCAAACTCCCAATATTTGACCGATTGAGACAAAATTTTGAACAGCATAGTGAATTAAGTCCAGTTTGGTGTGTGTGTGAAGATTTGTTGAATTCGGATCAGATTTACATATATATCCCATATACACTTTTTCCGGATTTCATACAAATGTTACACCAAAAATTCAAGACTGCCCGATTGGCATGCATTGGTTCAAATATCTATGTAGATCATATTTGTTTTTCACCAGATTCCATGTCAATGGTCATCCAAAGATGATATGTCTCTTCTATCAACGGGATATTGTACACATTATCATCTCTTGTATGTACCCAAAGTGGTGAAGGGTATCATATAGTCACCCCCGTCCGACTTTTGAGCTTTCCTCACTGGTTTAAATAGTGGAAAATGTTTTTAATGGAAATCTTACCGATATTGAGATGTTACTGTATATATAAGGCAAGACAAGAATATATGTGTGAGTGTTGATGTAGAAATAGTAACAAAGACAATCTAAATTGACCCAAATATGGTGGTACTTTCTGAGCCCACACAGACTTCCGGCTATTTTTAAGGGTTCAAGGACAGTCGGCAATAAATTTGGCAAAAATTTGGATAGAAATTAAGAATGATGTAGAATAAGGAAATAATTGGGAATTTTTCCAAAACAAAGAATAAATATGTACACCATTTTAATTTTACAAAAAAAAAAAAAAGAATAAATGAACAAAAAAACTCCGAAACCATAATTATAAACTATTTTGGCAATAATGAAGTGGGTTTTTTTCTTAATTGTGGATAGCTTTGCTTTTTAATTTTATTTTCGCTATATAAATAAATTAGAAAAATATACCACTTGGCTTTGTTGTAAAATAATAAAATAAATTCTAGACAAACCAACTCCCTCTATTCAAAATATGAATATAAAAAATCTCAAATTTTTTCGGGTTTCAAGAATAAAAAATTATATTCCTAATTTCTTGGCAGTTATAAATTTCTATTATGATTTTGGAGATATTAATTTAATGCCAACAAAATTTTAAAGGTGTGGTCGTTGGCTTTTCATCATCTTTGTAATTTGTTCAGCAAAATTAAAAAAAAACTAAATTGGTAATCACGCGCGTATCTGCACGCGCCACAAATTTGCTGATGCTTGAAAGATTGGGGTTTTGTGTTGAAAAAACAAAAAAAAAAAAAATTATGGCTTGAGATTTGAGTGACACGAAATTTATTAATGAATGAATATTTCGGACCGTTATTTTATTTAATAAAAAAAAAATATTCGAAATTTCTATGCGAACCAATAAAATGATCAATAAAAATTTGGGTTTATTTTGGGATTTAAATATGACACACTTTGCTTTGAAAATTCTTTTTTAATTCCACGCGTTGAAAAAATATTTTTTTTTTTAATTTCACGACTTGAAAAAATATTTTTTTTTAAATTTCACGCCTTGAAAAATATTTTTTTTTAAAAACCCACGCCTTGAAAAATATTTTTTTTTTAAATCCACATCACAATTGAGCCTTAAAAAATATTTCTTTTAAAAACCCAGGCCAGGTAAGTTCTGAAACATATTTAAAAAGTAAGGAAAGTAGTAAAATCGGACTGGGCCGACTTTATGATACCCTTCACCACTTTGGGTATATTGTACATATGTATCCTAAAAGACCTTGCGTTTTCGTTATACATCTATATCTGAACCGATTTCAGGGAAACTTGCCAGAGACTAATTTATATTTTTTCAGTACGTTGTGTCAATCGGCCTAGCTATGGATCTTTTCACGAAGCTTAGCAACATCATTCAGTACCCTATACCAAAATTCGTGCAAATCGAAAGATATATAGGGTCTTTGGTGCGCTAATTACATAAAATCGGATGAAAATATATATGGGAGCTATATCTAAATCTGAACCGATTTTCATAAAACTTAGCACACGTCATTCTAGACCTAATTCAGTACGATATGACAAATTTCGTGCAAATCGAATGATTTTCAGAGACTTTGGTGCACCTATTACCAAAAATCGGATGAAAATATATATGGGAGCTAATCTTGATCTGAAGCGATTTTCAAGACACTTTGCACACATAATTCTAGACTTAATTCAGTAGGCTTTGCCAAAATTCGTGCAAATGAAAATATTTCCAAGGATTTTGGTGCACCATTTTCCTAAAATCGGTCGAAACTATATGTGGGAGCTATATCTAAATCTGAACCGATTTTCATGAAACTTGCGTCTATAATAATGTGTGTTATTATAGACGCAATTTAGTACGCTATGCCAAATTTCGTGCAAATCGAAAAATATATAGGGTCTTTGGTGCACCGATTACCTTAAATCGGAAGAAAAAATATATGGGTACTATATCTAAATCTGAACCGATTTTCACGAAACTTAACACACATCATTCTAGACTTAATTCAGTACGCTATGCCAAATTTCGCGCAAATCGAAAGATATATAGGGACTTTGGTAGATCATTTACCTTAAATCGGACGAAAATATATATGGGAGCTATATCTAAATCTGAGCCGATTTTTCCCAATTTCAATAGGGTTCGTCATTGGGCCAAGCAAATGAGCTGTGCCAAATTTCATCCAATTCGGATCATAAATTCGATCTGTACTTAGTTTACAATTTAATGTGGACAAAGTTCGCAATTTTTGTATTTCATTTGAAATTAAATTATTAACATTATTTATCGGATTCAGCATCTCCTCTTCCTATTTCTCTCCCTTGTTTTCACCTCACAGACAGATACAAAAAAATATAACCTTGGCAAATACAAGGCTATATTTCTTCATTTGGGTTAATTTTTAAATACCTGTTATTTTTAATTTTTTCACCAAAAAAACAAAACAAATATTTACACCAAACGACAATCGGCAGCCAGCGTCCTATTTAACACGTTTTAAGGGGAGCTGCACTGGGTGTTCCTCAACAAGTATTTGTTTTAATCAACAGCAGCATCATCAGCATGTGTACAGCAAGCATTGTGTACAGCAAGCAATGTGGTTGATGCCGGTCGAAGTGATTCATTCAGGTAACAGACGACGTTTTTTTTTTTAAAATAGCTGAAAATTGGTAAACGTCTTATTTTTTTCTGTAAGTCTTCACATTTGGGAATTTATCTTACGAGCGATTGTGTCATTTGATAAATGTGGTTAAATTTTAAAATAGCCCTTTTGTGAGAACTTTTGGAAATTGATGAAGTAATCATGAATGGTAATCACCTGTGAAGGAAATCAATTGATGGGTAATTGTGTTTTTTTAAGTTTTCATTGGAATTCTGAAATACTTTGTGAGTATAGCTCTAGGGCGACCGGATATTAGCATCTACCTTAACGTGAAAAATATATTTTTCTTTTAAATCCACACCTCTATCAAGGCTTAGAAAACTATTGAAACATCTTTACCTCCATCGAACTTAAAAAAATACTTTTTTAAATCTGAAAAAAAATATTATAGACACCAAATCCTCTGTTGTGGCTTGAAAAAAAAATTAAAAAAAAACTCGCCTCTGTGGAGAATTGAAAAAGCTTTGTTTTATTTTAATTTATATTTTTTAAAAATCCAAGCCTATGTCGAGACTAAAAAAAAAATTATAAAAATCCACGCTTTATTTGAGTCTAGAAAAAATATATTTTTAATGATATGCGGTTTTAAATGCTATCTTGATTTGAGGCTTGAAATTTTTTTCTTAAATCCAAGCCTGATTGGAGGCTTGAACAATGTATATAAATATATATATATATATATTAAATCTAATCCCGATTTGAGGCTTAAAAAAATAAATAATTTTTAGTGATTTGAGCGTTGAAAAAAAAATCTATGCTTTGATTTGAGCCTTGACAAAAAATCCAAGTCTTGATTTGAGCCTTGAAAAAAATCCACGCCTTGATTTGAGCCTTGTCAAAAAAAATCCACGCCTTGATTTGAGCCTTGACAAAAAAATCCACGCCTTGATTTGAGCCTTGACAAAAAATCCACGCCTTGATTTGAGCCTTGAAAAAACTCCACGCCTTGATTCGAGCTTTGAAAAAATCCAAGCCTTGATTTGAGGCTTGAAAAAAATCCACGCCTTGATTTCAGCCATGAAAAAATCCAAGCCTTGATTTGAGGCTTGAAAAAAATCCACGCCTTGATTTAAGCCTTGAAAAAAATCCACGCCTTGATTTGAACCTTGAAAAAAATCCACGCCTTGAAAAATATCCAAGATTTGATTTGAGCCTTGAAAAAAATCCAAGCCTTGATTTGAGCCTTGAAAAAAATCCACGCCTTGATTTGAGCCTTAAAAAAATCCACGCCTAAATGGAGACTTGAAAAACTATTTTTTAAAAATCCACGCCTTTATTTAAATCTAAGCCTTGAAAAAAATCCACGCCTTGATTTGAGCCTTGAAAAAAATCCCCGCCTTGATTTGAGCCTTGAAAAAAATCCCCGCCTTGATTTGAGCCTTGAAAAAAATCCACGCCTTGATTCGAGCCTTGAAAAAAATCCAAGCCTTGATTTGAGCCTTCAAAAAACTCCACGTCTTGATTTGAGCCTTGAAAAAAAATCTACGCCTTGAAAAAAATCCAAGCCTTGATTTGAGCCTTGAAAAAAAATCTACGCCTTGAATAAAAATCCAAGCCTTGATTTAAGTCTTGAAAAAATCCACGAAAAACTATTTTTTAAATATCCACGCCTAAATGGAGACTTGAAAAACTATTTTTTAATAATAAAAATCCACGCCTTTAGAGGACTTCAAAATTTGTTTAAAAAATCCACGCCTTTAGAGGACTTCAAAATATTTTTAAAAAATCCACGACTAAATGGAGACTAGAAAAACTATTTTTTTTAATCCGCGCCTTTAGAGGACTTCAAAAAATTTTTTTTTTAAATCCACGCCTTTTGGAGACTTCAAGAACATTTTTTAAAAAATCCACGACTAAATGGAGACTAGAAAAACTATTTTTTTTTAATCCGCGCCTTTAGAGGACTTCAAAAAAAAAATTTTAAATCCACGCCTTTTGGAGACTTCAAGAACATTTTTTAAAAATCCACGCCTTTTGGAGACTTCAAAACATTTTTTAAACATCCACGCCTTGTGGAGACTTCACAAATATATATTTTTTAAATTCAAGGCTTTTGGAGACTTCAAAACGCCATTTTTTAGAAATCCATGCCCCTATTGAGGCGCACATGATAAAGCCTACAAAATATTTTTTAACAAATACAAGCAAGGTTGAGTCATAAAATTATTCCAATATGTTGTCTTCCAATATTTAATTTAAAGATACCCCCATTATTATTTTAATTATTATTATTTAACCTGTTTACTTCTTACAAAATACCAGCATTCCAAAAATAATCATATTCCAAATATAATAATAGCCCCAGCCATGGTTGATTGCAACCCCACCTATTATCCATTAACGTAAAGAGGCCAATGCCGGGTCCCCAGAGGTTGGAAATGACATTAAATTTAAATTTTGATTTCTAACCACCAATCATCATTACTCGTGCGAACAATGTTAACAATACCAACACATACATGTGTAGGTATTTATGTTGGCATCGATTTTTTTGAAATCTATGCATAACGGTTATTCCATTAGTTTTGCTTTGATTTCTGTCTTCACTTTGTGTGGCGATGCTAATTTTCGTCGCTGATCATTGTCCAAAGTAGAAAATAAAAAAAACCTTTTAAAACTATTAAGCGAATGAAATAATTGATATTTCAACACTTTTACTTTCATTTCATTAGACAATGGTACCAAAACAACACACACGCATCGGAACATATCACCAAATACCAAAAAATACAAATGAAAAGGGAAATAGCTATAACTGTCCAAATAAACTTCAAAACTGATTTTTAATTATAAATGACTCTGAATATTGGATGTCAAAAAAAAAAAAAAAAAAAAAATACAGCTTTTGTTTGAAGCACCTATGTTTCTATGTGTGTGTGTGTGCTCATGTAAGCGTATGGTCATCAATGGAGTTAATGCCTCCCAGCAAGCCAACTAACCAACCAGTCAATAATGAATGGTCCGTATAAACCAATAACTGAAATGCTGCAATCATTTCTTACCCGACCAGCATCAATGTTCGGCTAGGTTGGAACACCACCAGCTCACAACACCATTATCATCGTTTTTCCATTGTATTTTTTCGATCGACATTGGTCATTTTAGAAACTGACCGAATTGATCAATCGATTTTCGTGTATTTGCCAACATTCAACATAGCTATTTTTTGAGAGGGAAGGAGGGTATTTCGTTTGTTCGACTGGTGTTGATATGTTGGCCATTCATGTCGTTGCTACGATTTTCTATGGTCGATCAACACAAAATCGGGATGATTTAGTAATTTCGAAGTTCACTACATTTTTACAGAGGTGGGCTAAAAATAGTTTGTAACTTTAAAAATGATTGATTCAGGAGATTGAGATCAGTTAATTATGAAAGGTTCTGTTAAAATTTAGAGATTAAATATATATGCATAAAAATTCCATATTAATATTTTTTTCTATCTATTTTATTTCTATTTTCAGGTAAGCATCCGATTTTTTATTGCTGTCGGTTTGTAAGTAATTTATTTAAGATTAGAGTTGGGTCATTCCGAAACTAGATAATTCAAAGGAACTATTCCATAGAAGCAACGAACGGTAGGTTCCGTTCTTTCGTTCATCTACTTCTTTTTGCTCTAGTTTGTCTAATGTCTTTTGATCCAATCGTTCATCGGGATCTTTAGGTTCATTTAAGATGAAGTAAATTAACTGATGGAACTTAAAGGAACTATGGAACTAAATTAATGCTATCGTTCTTCTAGTTCCATTTGTACTAATCGTTCATTAAATCTTCTAGTACATTGACATGAAACAATGCAACTAAAAGTAACTAAATGAATGTTCTAGTTCTGTTTGCAGGACGAACCGCTTCAGGAACGAGACTGTCGAATTCTAGACGCCAAAGTCGAACATATCCGATTCCATTTCAATGATACAAACCGAAGCTAAATTTTAGAAAATTTTTTGGCTAAATATAAGAGTAATCGTTTTGAGCTTTGCAGGAACACTGGCCAATTTTTGAATATTGTATGTCAGAAATTAAGTAGTTCGCAGTATTTCTTAATCCAAATATTTTCAATAGAACCGATCTCAAAAATTGGGTTTTGAATTTTACACTCTAAGGCAAGTTTAAAAATTAATCAATTTTCAATTTGTAGACTTACTTGTAAAATTCTATGCTAACATGACCAAGCGTTCCTATCTCAATAAAGAATTTAGTTCGAAGTCCTACTGACCTCTGCTAAGGCCTAAAAAATGAAAATAATTTAGTTCGACACAAAAATTAATCCATTTGAAGCACATTTAACAGAAGATAGCGCCCCCTAGAGGAAAATTACAAAATTAACGTAAGCAAGGACCCTAACCAATGCAGAAAATTCAGGGTGGCATTGTTTCTAGGCCATTATAAATGGAAGCAACATCACCTGGGACAGGCTACAGCAAACCAATCATCTACTTAGATTTCAGAATAAATTCAGAGAAACTCATGGCAAAAAATATATTTATTTGAAATTAATAAAACCACCTGTCTGAATGAATTCTGAACCGTTCATGTAACAATAAAAAACATATTTAAAAAAAATGGAAGAAATTTAGTTCGCGAAAGAAATGCATCCTTTCGAAGTCCCACTGAAATTCTAATAACCAAACTCAGCATCTAGACACAGCAATAGGAATGGGAAGAGATAGCACCACCCAGAGAAAAATGGCAGCACTAAAAGAGACGAGATTCATACCACTACACAAAATTCTAGAGGGCATTGTTTCGAGGCAACAATAGATGACACTCTCATTAACTTTTGCTGATTACAGCAAACCAATCATCTACTTAGCTATTCGAAATGAATTCAGAGACAGTAATGAAATTTAATGTACTTATTTAGAATTGATAACACGACCAATAAAAAACATTTACATTTATAAAACATCCACCCGTTGTCCAGCCGAAATAACCTCGGATGTAATATAGGAATGACAAGAGAGGAATATGACAAAATAAGCTAGGACCCCAACCATGGCACAAAATTCAAGGAAACGTAGTTTCTAGTTAACAATAGATGGCAGCCTCATCATCTAGTGCAGAATACAACAAACCAATAATCTACATAGCTATAATAATTCGGAATGAAATCAGAGACATATATGCAATTAAAATGTATTTATTCTGCACTGATAAAACGACCTGACAGACATGTCTGACTAAACACTGAGGTAATTCAGTACAACCTCTGCAATAACGGAAAATATAATTAATAAATTTAGATCAGAAGAGAAATGCATCCATTCGAAGTATCACGGCATTCTTAAATGGTTAACTTAACATAGGCAAGGACCTTAACCACTGCACAAAATGCATGGCAGCGTGGTTTCTAGTCAGCCATAGATGGCAGTATCATAACTTAGGGCAGACTACAGCAGATAAATCAAGAAGATGGTAACGCTTTTTGTAAACCCTATGCTCCCAGTAGAATATACGACAATTTTAAATAGTTTATTAAAGATAATTACAGAACATAAGAAAGTAAATATTTTTAGAGGTTCGTGCTAAATTCCTATTCAATATACGAGGAGATTTTGTTAATGATTTCTGCAGAACATGTCTGAAGAGTATTTCTATAATTTTAAGACAATTCTAACAGAACGAAAAAGAAATTCTGATATATTATTTGTTTGAACCAAGTTCGGTGCTCAAAAAATGTATCACCGATCACTAATGATCTACGTGGAATATTAGATAGAATACCTCAAGTTTCGGCGTAAAATTGTATTTCACAATACAGGGGAATATTTTCTTACGAAATTATCAAACTACATAAACTTGCTAATTATCTTTGATTATTATTATCTGACATACCTATGAAAACCGTCTGAATTAAAAGTCCCAATGCTAGTATTAAGGAAAATAATGCACTTCAGGATTTCAGCTGTTCCTATGAATGCTAAAGAATTTCTCAAACATTATTAAATTATTTTCAGACATGTCGAACAATACTGTGAATAAATTCTAAAATTTATTTAAGTTCGAATTTCGATAAAAATTAGTTGTTTGTATAATAGCTATATTTTATTTGAACAATTCCGAATGGTCGACTTGAAAATTTTTTATCAGACACGTCTGACGGAAAATTGACTATAATTTAATAATTTGAGTTTACTTCTGGTTTTAAATCCTCAACATAGCTTCCGTATAAAAGTCACGACAGATTTTAGGTTTTTTTGAATAAATAGTTCGGTCCGTTCGATCTTAACGACGTTTTTACTTGTTCCCCTAAATATTTCAGGGAAATCTAATGCGCACCGTAAACCTTAATTGGTTATTTTGAACAGTTCAAATGATTTTTCAAAGAAATCGGATTTAATTTTAAAATTCAATTAGGATATGGAATCGTTTTTGAATGGTGCGAGGAGGATGAATGGAACCCTACATAGGTCTTTCTTGCAAAATGTCAATATTAGATACCAAATATGACGACTAAGATCCTCATCTCCTTGAAAAAGAATAGAGCTTCTCACAAAGGATCAGGAGATCACTAAAAAATATTGATTTCCCCCTTTCCTCCAACAAAAGACTATAAGTTTCCCTATATTGAGCAAGAGGTTTTTTTGTCAAGGAAATCTGAAAGCCATCATTTAAAAATCGATAATCCAATGATATCCTTAAAAAATACCAGAAGACCTTCTTATTGAATTCTTATTGACGACCGAAAGATTTTTTATACCAGTTTTGTTATCTTTGTATAAAATACCAAAAAAAAAATCTTCACAGCAAAAAGCAATAGGTCTTGGTGTAGAGAGGATAGGCCTTCGTATAGAATATCAATTGGTTTTCTTTTCAACGACATGTTTATCTTTGTTAGGTTTTTCATTTTCATACGAAGACCTACTAGACCTTTCTTGCGACCTCTCCTTTAGACCTTTCTTACGAAGACCTAAATGATTTCGTATACATAGATTCATCTGCAACAAATGATGTGACAATATTTTATGTACGAATTCCGGTTTTATTTGTGATGCTGTTAAATTTTTACGACTCCAAAATTTTGAAATTGTCATTGTTTAGGAATTTTGAAACTTCCCCTAAGATTTATTATCCTATTTTATTAAAAGATAAAAATTATAAAAATAAATCTATTTCCCATACGCAAACCATAAAAACGTACGAATGTTCCGCACATTAAATTAATTAGTACAAAGATCACATTCATTACAGAGAGATTTCATTTACCTTCATTTCATTACACAAAACATGCGTAGCTATTATGATCTCCAACATTTACGCGCTTCTCTTCCGTTCGGGGATGCTGTGTGTGCGGTAATCGAAAGTACCTCCCTGCTCTTCCTCCATACATTCAAAGAAATTTTGAATCTTGGCTCATTTTTTTTTTTTTTGTGCTTATGAGGTGGCGAAGTTTTTGTTTTCGCCAATAACCTACAATTGTTGAAATTTGCCGTAAGCCAACAATGCCACTTTTTTCTCGTCGATGTTGTTGTTGGCTAAAAAGCGAGCGACACAATTGCTGTTTGTCTGGCCAGCTAGCTGGCTGGATGACTGCAGTTGTGCTGTTTATGGGTCAAGTTGAATTCAATTGATTTTTCAAATTATGCCATCACAGAGATCTTTCTCCCTCTGCATCTCTCTATCTCTCTCTGGTTTATGGTATCTATGAAAGTGGGCTGGCTGGCTGGCTAGATGACTGACTGACCGGCAAATTGTATTAACTTCGCTCAAAGACATGTTGTGAACATGTGTATGTACACAACACAATACAATGTGTCTTACAATGTCGAATGGTGTTTTCATTAACGTCATCCTGGCCGCTGAGGTGTTGGGGCTATAGCTGCTATGACTTAATATTTATGCATGTGGTGGTGTGTGTCAGAGTAATTCACGTTTCAAAGAAGAGGAAGACAAAAACTTTTATTTTCATTATTATCGAAAAAAAGAGGTGATTGTTGTTTTTGCCTTTGTTTTTGTTGGCTACCATCGGTAATGATGCCACTTCTTTGCCTACCAGATCATCATCTATCTCTGCAACGACGACGACAAAGACGGATGCTGTTCGTCGGCTGCCGCCTCTGGTGGCCATGGAAATGACGACAGCTAATGTGGTTGTTGTCGGCGATGGTAATCGTGATGATGACGATGACGTCTCTTCATGGCTAAGAAAACTACTTTTACTTGTTGTTATTTCTCGGCTAGGTGGTCGGAGATTTTTGTTTTCGGTTTATAATATCTACCATTCATCTTCAACGGCGACTACTTCCAATTCCTATTATTTGAACAATCTAGCCGACACTCACATGTAGGGTTTGTTGTTGTTATTTATTACCTAGATGTGTTGCTGTTGTTGCTGTGGCTAGGTTTTGGAACCCAGCAACCCAACTCATCGCTGCATCACTATTAACAACAACAATACGAGTTATGCAATACCCCCATACCAAACCTTCGTAATATTTAAATTTTTGTTAGTGCTTTTATTTTCGTTAAATGTTTTGTTGTTTTGGTATTATTTCGATGCGGTATCCAAACTGCAGATATTTAAAATATTTTATACCAAATATTAATCAATACGCACACGCATTCCAATGAATATTTTGTTTGGAGTTTTATAGCTTCTTTGATTTGAATATCTTGGAGATTGAACACAATGGATTTCCGTTTTCGATCGAATAAAGCCTTCTTCCGGAGATGATGGATAATAAATGGATATGGATGGATGGATAATAACGGCTAATTTCAAAACAATGAAATTACAACTATGTTTTTAAATTTAGAAATTAGAGATAATAATCAGGAAAAAAGTTTCGAATTTGAATACCAACCATGCGTTTAGAAAAATCCACACCTATGGCTGGACCTAAATCCTCACCTTTTATAGGCCATTGAAAAAAATATTTTTTAAAAACTTTCACCTGATATAGACCTTTGAAAAAATATATTTTTTTAAATCCTCACCTTATATTACTTACTTAGCTGGCTTGTGACTGAACTTTCGTTTCATAAGCCGAGCTTTGAAAATATTTCCAGGCGCGTTGGTCTTTTACGCAGTTTTTCCAATTTGAAAGACCATTTTCGACAATGTTGTCTTCGACTTGATATTTCCGTCGTATTCTTGGCCTTCCCATTCTGCGTGAACCATCAGCTGGTTCGCTTTTATATGCCTTCTGGGCTGGGACATCTTCATCCATTCTCACAACATGACCTAGCCAACGTAGTCGCTGCAGCTCAATACGTCTAGCAATGTCGATGTCCGAGAATAGCTGGTACAACTCATGGTTCATTCGACGGCAGTATTCACCATCAACGCAGATCGGCCCATAAATCTTTCGGAGAATTTTTCTCTCAAACACTTCAAGAGCTGCCTCATCTGCTTGCGTAAGTACCCATGCTTCAGATCCATATAACAGCACGGGTAGTATCAGCGTCTTGTAGAGTGTGAGTTTGGTCCTGCGGGAGGTGGCCATGCTTTTGAGTTGTTTGCTCAGACCATAGTAGCATCTGTTGGCCATCCTTCTCCGAATTTCAAAACTGATATCATTCGTTTTGTTTATGGCGGTACCAAGGTATATAAAATCTTTGACTACCTCGAAGTTGTAGTTTTCAAGTTCCACAGTTGGTCCGAGTCTACTGGACGTCTTGCGCATTGATACCATCAGCTTGGTCTTCTCGCCGTTTACTGCCAGATCCACTTTGACAGACTACTTTTCAATTTGTTCAAAGGTGGCTTTTACCGCTCCCAGTGTTCGACCCACTATTTCGATGTCATCGGCGTAGGCGAGTAACTGGTGTTGTATGGTGTACAGAGTGTCATTTCTGTTCACCTTTGCCTCTCGTATGACCTTTTCCAGCCGGATGTTTAAAAGGTCAGACGACAAACTGTCACCTTGTCTGAATAAAGGGGTCCTTTCCGATTTTAACTGCTGATCTTGTGCCAGTTAAAGTTATCCTGCATAGCCGAATTAATTTTGCAGGAATGCCAAACGCAGACATGGCTGTAAACACCTCTGAACGAATAGGGCTGTCGAATGCGGCTTTATAGTCGACAAATAGGTGGAATGTGTCGATGTGTTTTTCGTGGGTTTTTTTCCAGGATTTAGCGCAGGTTAATGGTGGATTTGCCAGGTCTGAAGCCGTATTGGTATGGTCCAATAATGTAATTGACCATTGGCTTCGTTCACACAGTACGCTGGATAGCACTTTATATGCGATGGGAAGGAGACTTATTCCTCTACAGGTGGCACATATCGTCTTGTCTCCTTTTTTGTGCACGGGACACAGGATGCTGAGGTTCCAATCATTGGGCATGCATTCCTCTAGCCAAATTGTACTAATCAGCTGGTGGATGCTCTTACCAGCATCTTGAAGTCTTGAATAGTTCGGTTGGTAATCCATCGGCTCCTGCTGCTTTATTATTCTTCAATCGATCGATTGTTACTCTGACCTCATCTTGGCTAGGTGGTATACACACAATGCCTCCATCTCTTATTGGTTCTGGGGTATCTTCTTCACAGCCACTATTTGATACCAGAAGATTTTCAAAATGCTCCATCCAGATCCTCAGCACGTTTCCTTTTTCATCTCTACAGGAGAATGTGCTTGAACCAATGCCTTCGGTTTGGTGTTTTACCCGTTGGTAGAATTTTCAGACTTCATTCTGACTCCTGTACATCTCGATTTGCTCACGCTCATGTTTTTCTTGCTCTTTCTTCGTTTTCCTGAAAATACGTTTCTCCTCTCCCCTTTTCTCCCGATAGTTCTCCATCGCATTACGTGTTGCTACTCTCCGCAGGGTTACCCTATACGCTGCGTTTTTCATATCAGTAGCATTACGACACTCCTGATCGTACTACGGATTTCTTGATAGGACTTTGAAAAAATCCACGCCTTCTATAGGCCTGGAAGAAATATTCTTTAAAAAATCCACGCCTTCTATAGGCCTGGAAGAAATATTCTTTAAAAAATCCACGCCTTCTATAGGCCTGGAAGAAATATTCTTTAAAAAATCCACGCCTTCTATAGGCCTGGAAGAAATATTCTTTAAAAAATCCACGCCTTCTATAGGCCTTGAAAAAATCCACGCCTTCTATAGGCCTTGAAAAAATATTCTTTAAAAAAATCCACGCCTTCTATAGGCCTTGAAAAAATATTCTTTAAAAAAATCCACGCCTTCTATAGGCCTTGAAAAAATATTCTTTAAAAAAATCCACGCCTTCTATAGGCCTTGAAAAAATATTCTTTAAAAAAATCCACGCCTTCTATAGGCCTTGAAAAAATATTCTTTAAAAAAATCCACGCCTTCTATAGGCCTTGAAAAAATATTCTTTAAAAAAATCCACGCCTTCTATAGGCCTTGAAAAAATATTCTTTAAAAAAATCCACGCCTTCTATAGGCCTTGAAAAAATATTCTTTAAAAAAATCCACGCCTTCTATAGGCCTTGAAAAAATATTCTTTAAAAAATCCACGCCTTCTATAGGCCTTGAAAAAATATTCTTTAAAAAATCCACGCCTTCTATAGGCCTTGAAAAAATATTCTTTAAAAAATCCACGCCTTCTATAGGCCCTGAAAAAAGATTCTTTAAAAAATCCACGCCTTCTAAAGGCCCAAGAAAAATATTCTTTAAAAAATCCACGCCTTCTAAAGGCCCTGAAAAGATATTCTTTAAAAAATCCACGCCTTCTATAGGCCTTGAAAAAATATTCTTTAAAAAAAATCCACGCCTTCTATAGGTCCCTTGAAAAATATTTTTAAAAAATCCACGCAATTTCTTTACATTGCAACCTTAATCATTCAAACCCCATTTCAACCATTTTAATTATCAATTTATGCAAGTTATAAAATAACCCTCTTTCATCACCCCCACCCCCTTAGTACCCCATAATATATAGAGACACCTTGCCACCTTTAAAAAATATTGTTTTTCGATTCTTTCAACACACCACGCCTATAAAAATGAAACAATAATCAAAACATTTCAACGGTAATTACAACAATAATGAATGTTATTACGCGCTCATTTGTTTCTTTGTGTGCGCGTCCGTCTGTCTGTCTGCCTGTGTGTCGGTTTGGACAAACAATAAAAGTCACAAATTAACACAAAACCAACAATAAAAATGTCCAGGATGACAGTTAAATGACAAGATGAAGAAATAAAAAAACCAAAACAATATCAATAAATCGAAGCGAAGCGAAACAAATCGGAGTTGAAAAAAAAAAACAGACACAGTAACTTATGAATAATTGTTTTTGTTGTTTATCATCTTTGCCAACAACAACTACTTGAAAATATTAATGACTGTAAAAATAGTTTTTTGCACTTTTGTAAACCGAACAGCAATAACAACAATGCCAGCAATTGCTGGTAGTACCACTGAAGAAGTTACAGATCGAAAAAATAAAAAAAAAAAACTTAGGTGGCTAAAAATGTACACTAACACTTATGTTGGGATTTTGTAGGCTGATACTCACACACACACACGTATACGTAAATAGCGGCCGGGTTACCAATAACTTTGGTATTTTTTTCACAAATTGTTACGAATCTTTTTTTGTGGATACCTCCACAACAGCCACTATCTGAAGTCTGCTGGTGTCTCCTCAGCGGTTAATGTTTTTTTTTTTTGTTTTGTTTCATTTTTTTGGGAGCGCGTGTGAATTTTTTGACAAATTTATCTGTGTTAATTTGTTATTTGTATTTTTTGTTGTTATTGCTATTTTTTCTGTTGTCTCTCTCTCCCTCTATGTTACATTTGCCGCTTCAAAATTTGAAAGGGGAAAAAGCGGGTCACCACCAGCCACTAAATTATTGGGTAAAAAACTCAAACTGTTATTTAATAGAAGACAACAAATGACTTAAATTTATTAAATAGCGTTAATAATCGCACAGACACTAAAATTAGTAATAATTTTAGTTAATTTTTACAAAATATTTTCTTTATTGTTATTGTTGTTTTTTCTTTATTTGATGTAACACCTTTGGCCTGGCAATTAATTTATTGATTAATGATCGATGAAATTATTAGTTAATAGGGGGTTTATTTTAAAAACCCTTTTTGTTTCGTAAAAATGTATTGTAGGAAATAAAACGTCTAGAAAATTCTGTAGAAAAATTAAATTTGTTCCATTGAAAATTTTAAACGCTAAATTTAAAGACTAATGGGGGTAAACAATAAAAAATGTGGCTCAATGCAATATCGATTTTTCCCACGTCAAGTGTCATTGTAATCAAATCCATTTGTAGTCGAATTGGAAATGTCTGTCCGTCTATCCGGCCGATGGGTTTTTATTCCTCATCGAAATATTGGTTTTACACCCCATAATTCCTTGGACCCAATCCGTTTCAGACAATTTGAAGTCGATTTACAAATGCCTGTCCATCCGTCTATCTGGCCGGCTGGTGTGCACGATATCTCTCAAAGGGAATAACCGATTTCATCCAAACTTTGCACATCAAATATTTCTTCCAAACTTAGTTCAAGTTCGAAAATGGAAGACATTTGTCCACTCATTGTGGTACCTTTCCCACAAAAGGTCAACATTTTCAATATTTTTAAATCCAATATTAGACCAATACAATGTCCGTTTTGAACCAAACTTTGCACAATCTATTATCTTTGCCAAACCTAGAACAAGATCGAAGATGGGACCTGGTGTCTCCCCTACAGGCGAATGCCCGATATCCGATTTGAAGCTAACTTTGCACAACCCATTACCTTTACGAAGTCTAGATCAAGTCCGAATATGAAACCCATTGGCACCTCCCCCACAAATGGCCAACATTTTCAATATTTATAAATCCAATATTAGGCGAAATGAATGTCCGATTTCATCCACTTGAATCAAACTTTAAACAACCTATTATCTTTGCCATGTCTAGAACAAGTCTGAAGATGGGACCCACTCCTTCCTGTACTAGGGATAAGTAAATCGACTTTCGACAAATCGATTAATCGAATTTTTGTATTGAAAAGTCCTAAAATCGAAGTCGACTTTTGACCTTTGAGAAAATCGCAAAGTCGACTTTTCAAGATCAACTTTCGATTTTCGTTATAAATTTTTAGAGTATTATTACAAAAGTCTAATAGTCGACTACGTATCCCTATCCTGTACCTCCCTCACAAATGGTCAATATTTTATACATTTAATTTGAAGCGAATTGAATAAACGATTTGATCAAAATTAAATATCGAAACTTCTTTGATAAAAAATATATCTAATTAAAGTTAAAGTAATTCCGAAGATCTCCACTAATAGGCTGGGGGTATATATCTGTCGGCAACACCGACAGACACATTTCTACTTGTTATTACTGAAGTTCTACACAAACTTCTTAAAACAAACTCAAAATCTGAAAGAAATGTGCAATTAGTACGTCGGAATTGTTTTACCATAGTCGAATTCGATACGCTTCTTGCACCCGACGGAAAATGCTGTGGCCCTAGGAATCTTAATTGACCATTATTAAACTTTACGAGTCCAGAAGTCCAGCGATTCCAGATTAGCTACTGAAGATCGTCGAAGCATGGGAAAAAAACAAAATATCGGAAAATTCAGCAATGAAATTTACATTAAACAGTTCAGGTTTTTATATTTCAATATGCACATAGGACCATCAACGCACCTAAAATTAGATGGGATACTTAAATAGGGGGTTATGCCAACACATTGAAAATTTCCAACGAAAAAAGAATGAAGAATGAAAATATCCATTGGACTGCGGCTATATCAAAATGTGGACGGATACATTATAGTTTTAATATTAAAAATCCTAATAGTAAAAATGTCAAACTCTATCGTAAATAATTTTTGGGATTTAAATCTATAGGCAGCCCTGGCTTTTAACTCGCCTATAATATCAGCCAGTCATTCAGACGCGGCACTTTTTTAAAGATTCTATTTCTTGCTGTTCGTCTCGAAAACAAAGACTATTTGCTCTTCACCTTGTCCACAAAAACTTCCTTCACTTCACTTCGACTCCTCCTTGTCTGGTCTATAATGAACCTATGACCTTCAGCGCATCTGCAAATACCACTTGCCCTTCAGTTCGTCCATAAGGGCAGTCGGATAATCGTACTTACTTAGCTGGCTTGTGACAGAACGTTTGTTCCATAAGCCGAGCTTAAAAAAATATGTCCATCCTCGTCGGTCTTGTGCACAGCTCATGCAATTTGAAATACCATGTTACGAGATGTTGTCTTCCACATGATCTTTCATCGTACCTTTTATTTGCCTTTTAGCTGGGGCATCCTAATCCATTCTCACAACATGACTAGCCAAAGTAGTCGCTGCAATTCGATATGTCTGACTTTGTCGATGTCCGATAATAGATGGTACATGGTTCATGCCACGGCGATGTTCACCGCCGACGCAGATCGGCCCATAGATCTTCTGGAGAATTTTTCTCTCAAACACTGCAAGAGATGCATCGTCTGCTTGCGCAACTACCCATGCCATATCAATATAGACTTTTATTCCGATCCGACAAATATTACGAGATCTTGTAAGCATGTGCATGAAAAATGTGGTTATAACTAGGACTTTGGAATCATAGTATATATCTTCTTTCATAACCGATTGCGAAGTCTTTGTCTTAAATCAAAATAATAATTACTATGTGAGACCTAAAACAATATTACGGGGACCAATGAATTGTGTTGCAAAATGTAAATTGCCGAAAAATAAATGTATTTGGGTTCCTGGGTTACACTTCAGTTATTGCATGCTATATAAGAATTTATTTTCATAATCGCAGTCAGCAGCTCTGATTCAAATCCATTAAAGCTCAGATTAATAGCAATATATTCTCCATGATATTTATGTTTTATATATACTCCACCATAAGAAGAATAGACCACATTTGCAATTCCGTTTGCAGCATTGGTTACCGGAAATTCCAGAGTAAAATTCGAAGTCATGTGTTAAATGACCGTCCGGTTTAAAAGTGTAGCTTTAAAATTTGCTTAAACATTATTGGCATTCCTAAAATGTTCTAATGTTTAGAAATACTTCTCACATAAATTTGCCAAAATGAGTCCGCCAAAATTTCAGGATCATATGAAAATCAGTCAATGTGAACTTATTGTGGGTCCGAACGGTACCGATCAATTTTGGATGCATTAATAATGCTATCCACATTTATTAATTGAAATAGAAATCAATTAAATTTTTGATTAGGAAAAATGTATCTAAACTTCTGAATTTCCTGTAATTTCGAATCACTCTATAATCATTAATCGAATCACTCTATAATCATCATTTAACGACCCTGATATGTAAATGTGACAACGTGTTTTAGCTTTCTTTAAGGTATTTAAAATGATGGTGATTGAATGAAACGTGTTGTATAAATGTTTATTAATTAATAATTATTTTTTTATACAAATATGGTGTTATACGTTTGTTTATATTCTATATAAAACGAAGAATAATTTCGAAATTTCAAATTTGCAATAATTTTGAATATTTCACATACATATACGTATCTAAGTGTATTTTACATACACATACATAGATATTTATGAATGACTCGTTAATTTGCATTTATATATGTATGTAAAATCTATTAAAATATTTACCAAACTTTCGATTTCATTGGCCTTCATTTTGAAAAGAAAATTTATTTGTTGTTTTACTATTTAATTTATGATGCAATTCCGCAAAGGCGAAGAGAAATTAAAGAAAACTTAAAAATTCGTTAGTGACAAAAAAGAAACAGATTATAAAAAAACATAAATTGTCAACCAAGCTTGATATAATTAATTAAATACGCTCCAACATAAGTTAGAGGTCCCATGTATAGGTTCCGTACCAATTTACATTTTTCGAATTTCCTAGCCGAATTTTCCATTTTATGTTTGTGCTATTTTATATTTCGGGATTAAAAACCTACTTGGCTTTGACATAGTTCACATGTAAGATATGACCGTTTTCAGACATTTAATATTTTTTATTCAAACTCACATTAAAAAACATGAATATTTTCAATACTGTTTTTCCAATATAATAAAAAAAAAATTTTCTGTTTTTTCCCATGGTACAATTATAAAAGGTAACAGCAAATCCCAGCTGATTTGATTCCAACGTAATACTAGTGTCAATATGAATTTGACAAATTTTGTTTTTAAAAATCACCCAACAGGAAAATTGGGAACGCATACAATTTGAAATTGTTCTTTATTAAATGTGCTCCCGTATTCAATTTACTCAATCTTCCTGCTGGGAAAGTTTGAGGAAGCAAATCTTACTTCAAGGAATAACTCGCTATTCCCATTATTAATTAATTATCTTATCTTGTTCTTTCTTTTTAGGTAAGTGTAATCAAGGATAATTTCCATCGAATTCCTGAAACATCATTAAGGTATATGGTAAAGGATTGTATAGAAAAAGGACGACCACAAATTCAAGTAGAGCATATCGAACAACACCTACTTTATAGGGAAATATAATATCCAGAAAGAAGCTTATTCTCACTTGGAATTTTATACCGGGTTTTCCAACAAGATGTTACTGAAAGAAAAATGCCAAAAGAACACCACGATTTTTTTATAAATTTTTGCACAACCAAATCCACAAATCCGGTCTATGAGGACTTGAAACTGCACTGAGCTTTGGGTGAAGACTTTAAAGTCTTGTTGAAAGATTACTTCCCCTTAAAAACCAGTAAGGAAAGTTGTAAAGTCGGACGAGGCCGACTATATGATACCCTTCACCACTTTGGGTATATTCAACAGATGAATCCTAACAGACGTCACATTTTCAAAGGATCAGTAAAATGAAATTGGACCCATAAAAATGTCATTCTGCCACCGATACTAAATTTTTCAATTGGTCAGATATAGAAGCTATATATAAATCTGAACCGATTTCCGGAAACATAACACTCGTCATTCTATACCTAATTCATTACGCTGTGCCAAATTTCGTGCAAATCGAAAGATATTAAGGGACGAAAATATATATGGGAGCTATATAGAAATCTGAACCGATTTTCCCGAAAATTGCCACTCATCATTTCAGATTCAATTCAGTACGCTATGCCAAATGTCGTGCAAATCGAAGGATATATAGGGACATTGGAGTACTATTTACCTAAAATCGGACGAAAATATATATGGGAGCTATATCTAAATCTGAACCGATTTTCACGAAATTTAACGCACATCGTTCTAGACTTAATTCAGTACGCTATGCCAAATTTCGTGTAAATCGATGGATTATAGGGACTTTGGTGCATTATTTACCTAAAATCGGACGAAAATATATATGGAAGCTATATCTAAATCTGAACCGATTTTCAAGAAACTTTACACACATCACTCCAGACTTAATTTGGGACGCTATGCCAAATTTCGTACAAATTGAGAGATATATAGGGTCTTTGGTGCACCATTTACATTAAATCGGTCGAAAATATATATGGGAGCTATATCTAAATCTGAACCGATTTTTCCCAATTTCAATAGGGTTCGTCCCTGGACCAAATGAATGACCTGTGCCAAATTTCATCCAATTTGGATCATAAATGTGACCTGTACTTTGTTCACAAAAATACATGGACGGATGGACGGACATGCATAAATCAACTTAAAAAGCCTATTCTAAAAAGGAACTATGTGTCTATCTCTTTTCCTTTTGCCTGTTACAAACATATGCACAATGACATAATACCCTGTACCACAGAGATGTGAAGGGTATAACTAGTCGCATGTCGATGGCGCACCTTACCATTAACTACAGCATACTGACAGTCCTCGATGATGGGCATTTCCAACGACTACCATTTCAGTTCATTGTGTAAAAATAGTTGGTCTAAAACAACGTTGAGAATGGAGAGACTTCTCAACAATAAATCATGGATTCTTCGATTCGAATAACAGATGTGATATATGCTTGTTGACGTAGCCCCTCATCTTTCAAGATATGTTTTCGACGGAATTCCGAATCATCATTCATTACATGGTTGATCGGCTGGTTGGAAACCTTGTGTTAATTGAACTTTATAAGCCTCAAGACCCAAATATTTATGCCCGATTCCAAAGAAAGACAACTACAAATATGGGCTTTATTCAACACTTTGGGCTACGGATTTTCTATTTGTCTGTCAATTCTGATCTGGGACCAAAAAGTAAAACAAAAATCCCTTGATCAAACTTGGTAGCCTTAAAACTCATCACATATCTTTGCTGGGATATAGGCATTATAAACAACACCCAAAAACAACATTAAACAAAAAAACTTGTGTAAAATGGATGCTGCAACAACAACAACAAATAATAGAAATTTTGGGAAGAAAATGACTAATATTTACACAAGATAGTTGTTCGGTTGATAGGGCAAGATGGCCTTGCCAAAGAAAGACAAATGACCAACGGACAAAATAAATAATTTTTTTTTTGGTAATTTTATTTCACATTACTTAGACATAGTCGTACATATGTCGTATTTTTAGGTGGTCTGTAAATATTTAAAAACATAAAACACCCTTGTCATGTGAATGCTATCCGCCAGGGTAATTTATGAAGAGAAAAGAAGAAATCTACAAATATCATCTCTAACCTAAAAAAGTAGGGAGTTATTTAATTACTACCAAGTTCCAATTTTAAACAACAAAAAAAAAAACAAAGAAACAACAAAATATATGTGTATGTAAACTCTCATCTAAGTAAATATGATGCTGTATGTATGTACACATGTTTGGTGGTCACAACTTACATAAATAAATTCACCCAAAAATGAAATAAATTTCATTTTCTATCATGGTAATAAAATAAAAAAAACACCTTCCGAAAAAAACAATTGAAACTGCCGTAACACCCTGAAAACTGTGATTACTTTGAAATTACAGTACAGACACACACACACACATATTATTGTACATGCTTCCGTTTTCATTTTCTAAACACGACAACTACAAAAATTAAATATAGATTTCACTCCAAAGACGGACGGAAATGCTTTACGAGAAGAAGAAAAAAGTGATGATGCTGTGGTGGTATCTGAAACAATTTATTTGAAGAATTCTTTGTTTCACTTACTTAGGTGGTTACGGACGATCTTCAGAAGCTAAATTTTAATGTTCTTCCGGCATCATTAAATTTGAATTTAATACACACGGAAAACAAAGCTGGATGTGGTGTCTTCAAAAACACAATTACATGTGTGATTTATTTGAATAGGAAGCAAGTGAATATGACGGGCCGAACTTTTTATACTCTCCATAATAGGGTGGGACTTCAGACCGAAATTAGAGATATATTAATACCTAAAAGCGGTCGGACACCTATATGGGGGCTATTTAAAACGATGAATCTGATTGTGAGATGTTCTGAAGGAAGGTTTTTATTCTCTGAGACGACGAAGTAACAAATTGCTGACACTTAGATTGTAAAATAGGCTGAGACCTTCAATGGTCGACATTGAAAACATTGCCTGCAAAGATGTTTTTCAAATTTGATCGGAAAATGCTACTTGGACCATGAAAATAACTAAAATTACGCGGAATTCTTATATAAGCCTATGACAAAACATGGTTCGATATTGAACATTTTTGGGAATGGTGATTTTTGTCCTACGAAAATCCAAAAGAGCGTCTGTGATCGACCATGAAAATACAAAAAAAAAAATTTGCCGAACCTTCATCAATGTGCTATGACTGAAACTGAGACATATATGGATTCTATGCCAAATCATGAACAAGTGAAGACATTTTTTTTTTTTTGTAGATTTTTTTATCCTCCAAGAACTTGAAAACTCAAATTACAGTCACACGGACAATGGTTTCAGGCCCATAAAAATATCTTAAATGAAATGGAACCTATATATGAGAGACATAAGTAAAAAGGAAGTATTTTTTTAAGTTCTCCGTATTTTATAAAAGACCTCTGTTTATTTGCCGTCTATGGGATTTTCATACCTCCGAGTCTCCTGCACATAGAATGTCTACTATTGGTATTCTATACTTGGTAGGCATTCTTTGGGCCCACAATTCCTAAAAAACTTCTATGGGACTTCTGTAAAACCTTCTATAAATCTTGCACATAGAGGAGGTATTCACAGTCACAGATAAAAAAATTTCTGGAGGTCTTCTTCTGAAATCCTTCTAAAGACAGAAAAGCTGTAAAAAGTTCACAGTATATATAAGATTTTATGTATTTTCCTACTGGTATTCTAAGATAAAAATCTACTGCTTTGTTGATCTTGAGCCGATTAATTTCTTTTATGACCTCATCTTGGCTAGGTGGTATACACTCTATACCATCACCTCTTATTGGTTCTGGGGTATCTTCTTCATCGCCACTAGTTGATACTAGAAGCTTTTCGAAATTCTCCTTTCAGATCCTCAACACGCTGTCTGTATCTGTCACCAAGTTTCCTTCTTCATCTCTACAGGAGGATGTGCCTGCACCAAAGCCTTCGGTTTGGTGTTTTACTCGTTCATTCTGACTCCTGTACATCTCGATTTGCTCACGCTCACGTTTTTCTTGTTCTTTCTACGTTTCACCTCTCTCCTTTTCTCCCGACAATTCTCCATCACATTACGTGTTGCTACTGTCTGCAGGGTTGCCCTATACCCTGCGTTTTTCACATCAGTAGCATTACGACACTCCTGATCGTACCATGGGTTTCTTTGTGGTGGTTTTTGGTACCCAATTGCTCCGGAGTAGGCCCCGGCTACGTGTTGTGTTTGCAGCTTTTCGACGTCGAGTTTCCGTGTTGTATTAGATCGCAACTTTGCTGCAACATTAACACGGGTGCGTACCTTGGCTGCCACAAGGTAATGGTCCGAATCGATATTCGCTCCTCGGATGTCGATCGGACGTCTAAAACACTGGATGAATGCCTTCCGTCTATCACAACATGATCAATTTGATTTCTCGTTACTTGATCAGGAGAAATCCAGGTGGCCTTGTGTATATCGAGATGCTTGAATCTGTTGCTACTAACTACCATATTTTTTGCTGCCGCGAAGTCAATCAACGTCATACCGTTGCCGGATGTTTCTTCATGAAGGCTGAATTTTCCGACGGTAGGGCCAAAGATATTTTCGCTTCCGATTTTTGCATTAAAATCTCCTAGCAGAATTTTAATGTCATGGCCAGGGCAACGGTCATATGTTGTTTTTAGGCGCTCGTAAAATATGTCTTTGGTCTGTTCATCTTTATCTTCGGTCGGAGCATGGGCACAAATGAGACTGATGTAAAAGAACTTCGCTTTTATGCGGATTATAGCAATTCGCTCATCTACTGGAGTGAATTTGGAGACAAGGTCTTTTATTCTCCTGTTAACCATAAATCTGCAGCCAAATTCATGTCTCGTTTCATGGCAGCTATAATACAGGGCGTAATCGTCTGATTTACTTACGCCTGTCCCTTTCCATCGCATTTCCTGTAAGGCAATAATATCGGCTTTGTACTTCTTGAGTATATCCGCCAAAGCGAACACTGCGCCTGTTCTGTGCAACGTGCGCACATTCCAAGTGCAGATGCGCAGATCGTGGTCCTTTATACGTTTGCGGGGGTCGTCAATATTAGGGTGGATTGGTTTTATTTTTCTTAGCTTTTTCATAGTAGGTTGGGTTTTCCGAGAGTGGGCAACTAACCCAACGCCTTAACCCACTTTTTTCTAGTTCTTATGGGTGAACTCGCGGCACATATTAGCTCACTATTTGATCGGGTGATGAGAATAGCTCCCCAGGTGGCACCGCGGGGAGGTCAGTGTCCACAACTGAGATGAAAGAGGGACCAAGATAAGCCTGGACTTCGCCATGTTAAAGCCAATCAGAGCCGTTGCTTGGTATCTATTATCCCCTACGCCACCCGATATTTATGACCTTCTATAAATTCAAATGGAATTTTTAATTTTTTTAGATCTAGGTCTCTCTTTAGGATATAGGCATCTCCACAGAAGATATTAAATGGGCCTTTAATAGATGAGAGTTTTTCAATGTGTAATCTTTCTAGAAAATAGTTAGTAAACTTACATATCTTAATATATAGATGTAGATATTCTATCGATTAACATTTATATTAAACCAGTTATGTTAGCATTTTTGTTGTTGTTTTTGCATTTACATAGTTTGTATTTTTTCTATTAACAATTCAAGTTTAATGCCAATCAATTTATTATGAAATGGAAAATTTTAAAATAAAAATTCTCAGGCATCAGGTGTGACGTATGGGGAAATTAAATTGTAGAATTTTGTTTTGAAAACACAACAACGGCACCGCATAGTTCTATGACCTTAAATAAATAACCAAAATAAAAAAAAAAACAAAATAAAAATAAAATACCGTAACACAATCAAATTACAATGGAATTTTTTGCTCCGAACTCCTAATTAGGCTAAATACAATTGAAATTAGACATAGCGAACAGAACAACAATGTATTGTAATTTTTTGGGGGCAAAGAATGTTGTGCAAACTTTTGCAAAGTGTCGGGAAAAAATATATTTTTGGTAAAAAAAACTCGATACAATGAAATTGTTGGAATATTTTCGTTTTTAATTCCTTACACCTTCCGCAATTTATTATTTCCTGACTTTTACAGAAACCCCTTCATGTGATTAATGATCATTGAATACAACTATTAAAAAATAATCTATGTTGCAGATTTTTTTTTTCAATTTCAAAACATGTCTTTTGTTTATTCGCCACATTCTTTCTGCAAGTCATCTATGATCTGTGAAAAAAACTTAAGCAATTCTATAGTTTTGTTAAAAAAAAGATAAGTCTTAAGCAATGCCCATTTAATTGTAAGCCAAAACTACTGATTGTATTCAACAGAGAGAGGGACAGAGACACCGATCAAAATGAACACAACAAATGAAATAATTACAACAACACAATGGACTTGTCTAAACCCCAACAACGTAGCCACAATTTAAATTCGCATTTTATTATTTGTTAATATCAAATTGATTCCTAATTCAAAATAAATATTTTTGGTGATTTTTAGGAAAAAAAGAAAAATAAATAAACAAATGTGTAACAGAATTGCATGGCGGAGTTAGGTCTATGCCCCCTAGACCCACAACCGTGTTTACGTCCCTGAAACATGTTAACCAAATCTGCACACACACACAGCAGAAAAAAAAACTAAAACTATTTAAAATAGAATTATTTCAACACCATGCGTAATCATTTTCAGATCTAGCTTTTTTGTTGTTGTTAACAAATATTTGGTCGTTCAGCATGTTAGTAGTCATAAGTTGATAGTTAATAATACTTACACACATACATATATAGATATAATCAATTATGATTTTTTCGAATTGTGGTAAATTAATACGAATGGAATTTGTGATGTAGAATATCTATAGGAGGCTTCCAGTATAAACCTATACATCTTTGAGATATGTTAGAGTTTTGATACTACTTCCTATAAGAAACCTATTTATATGTATAGAAAATCGTTTTTAATAGGTCTTTTCTATATAGAAGTTCGATTTATGATATTCTTTGCATGTTAGATTTAATTTTCTATTTTTGGAAGACATATAAATGGTCATCAATATATAGAAAATCTATGGAAATCTACTAAAGATTGTCATTCATTTATAGAAGGCCTATCGAATATTCTTTTGCGTATTAATATTCTATCAATAGAAGACATTCCGGAAGTTCTCTATATATAGGTGAATTATGGACCTATATGAGGTATTTTATTTCACGATCATCTCTATAAGTTGTTCTAACAAAAAATAGAACATCGATCGTATTTTATATATGGAATTCTTATATACTATGTATTGAAAAATTATGTTTTATATATATGTAGAGAGCCTCCTATCAGATCGACTTTCTATTGATAGAAAACAAGGCATTATATTTTATATGTCTGTTTGTTTATTACATTTTTCAAGATTCGATCCGATGGTATTCGGGAGATTTTTTTTTTGTGATCTACGTTTTGGATCTATCTCATTATTTGGTATTTTTATACCCTTCACCAAAGGTTGATATGTATATTAAATTTGTCATTCCGAAATATTCACCGGAGATTCCTCAAAGTACATATATTCCTGATCAGAATAAAATTTTATATCGTTTTACGCATGTCCGTCTTATAAAATCACTATAGAGATCGCAATATTTAAGACCCATATTTCGGTATCCCCCCAATATTCGGTATTTTGACACGGTTTTTAAAAAAATTGGCTTTAATTTGGTATTACGGTTTCTTATTGTATAGCACATTCCGAAGACCTGCGCAAACCATAGGCTGAGGGTATATATATGCTATTTTTTACATGTTTTAATAATAAAAAAAATTCTGGGCAGACATTCTTCAATATCGATATATTTTTCGATCTCTCTGTCATTTAAGATCCTGTTTGTTTTTTGTTGCTTATAAGGTTCCAATCCAATCGAAGCGACAATAATATAGTTGTTTATGTTCCATCCGTCCGAACATAACGACGTTTTTATATGTTCATAAAAATTGTTCCCTTGCAGGAAAAATAATTGTTCTATTGATCCCATATAAACGTATTTAAAAGTTCTTCGCAAAATCCTTCTCATCGAAGTGCATTAATTTTGCTTTCGCTTCTTGGAGGTGGAAACCGGTTTAGGTCTTAAAGAATACAAATTCTCCTGGCAGGCAATGATCAATAAAGGGCCATGTTTTGAAATACTCAAAGTCTGGGACCATTTTAAGTTTTTATATTTGTTCCCATATTTTTAAATGCCAAAGGGGACCTAAACATCTTTTATTTGATACTTCAGTTTCTCGAAGGATGGAAATCATCTTGCCGGAACATTTTCTATATAATTTGATTTAACATAATTTAAGATTAAGATAAAAATACCGTCCCATTTTCGGTACATTGAAGGTTATTCCTGCATTTTCAAACAGGAGTGGCTATAAGTTAGCATTTCGAAGTTTATATGTTAGCATTCGGTTATAATTCCACTCAGATATTTATTGAATTTCTTTGAACTAATTAATCTCGAACTTTCCCCATATATGTATGGGATGTATTGTTAATGATATACCGTATATGGACGACCAATAGAATATATTACGTGTAGGGGAGAACCATCGAAGTTCTTCTACGTATATCGGAGTTCTAAATGTGTCATGAAATTTCTTAATATTTTTTTTAAATACAAAATTTGCTTAAATAATTATATGTTATTTCATCGAATATACAAATGTATATTTACAATTTTATACGCTTCAAAGCATCCTAAGTTCCGCTAATATTTAGTTTGTTGTTATTTCTCTTTTTTTCAACTAAAATCCAGAAAATTCACATTGATTTATTGAAGAAGCATGGGTGGGGTTGGATACAAAGTCCAACTAAATATGACGCAAATAATTAACTAAATATTTAGAATAGAAAGGAAAACAAATTTATAATTAAATAATAATTGACGATTGTAGGCGATTATTGGAAGAGGAGAAATTCGAACAACAGCTATAATAAATATTTCAATAATTATTAGCCTTCCTAAAAAATCAAATTATTGCAACATTTTGTATACAAAATAATATAATTACAATTAATTGGAAATTGAGCTTAAAGAAATAAATTAAAAAAAAATACGAAATTATTAGAAAGTGATAAATAATTATTTACAATTGAAAATAGATTCGAAACGAGTATTGGATATAAACATTTTTGTTATCAACACCCAATGACATCCTTTTACTTGTTTTTAATGAGGAATATTTCAAAAATATTAAAAAAAAATATTTCTTATTAGAATTTTCCAATTTGATCCAGGTTTATTATTGATCTAGAGCAACGACTTTTAAATTGTTTTTTTTTTTTTTTTTTTTTTGATACTTAGACTTTGATGTCGATATTATTATTTTTTACACCTTCTTCTAAAAATATAGGAAACAATGTTCACCTAACTTATATTTGTTATTCTTAATTTCGTTATGTCATTTCCGTTAATCATTTAACAAGATCTAATCACCTAATTATTTTTTCCAAACTACTACCATATTTGAATTAAAAAATAAAACAAACAAAAAATAATAATAAACAAAATCAAATGTCAATAAACTGCAACTGACTGATCATACTACGACCTTACGGCCAAAAAATTTGATACAGACACCCACTCAAGTGGCTATAAAATGTCTTCAGTCTTGCCAAAAATTAAAACAAAATTAAAAATAATAATAATGAATTTAGTCCATATATAAGATGAGTAGTCAATATTTTTATTTAGAAGTATGCGGAATATTTTAGAATATTTTTTGGTTTTCCTGATATTTTGAAATTGGTCAACAACTTCTCGGCCATGTTATGGGTTCATGGTAATATCTTTTTGATGAATGAAGATTTTTTTTTTTTTTTTTGAATGATATATTAGTTTTTTGTTTTTTCGGTTGGTTTGCTGTCAATGAACGACAGTGACTTTGATTGGTTTTCCCCCCTATAAAACATAACATAATTTGTTATAGTTTTTTTCGATACGCATGAGATTTTTTGCCAATCATGGTGTTAGAATGACAATAGTTTGTGTTTAATTTTTTTGCAAGTGGGAGATTGTAAGGTTTTTGACATTCGTATTCGAATTTTAATATTAATTAATTGAAATTCGAAATTTTATAGAAAGACCAGATTTGCTTCTCAGCAAATTCAATAGATTTTTTATATACACAATAGGAAGGCACGGGTTATTTTTTGATTAGGGGTACCACAACTTTTTTTGGTATTTTCAAGGTTTTTGCCGCATTTTCTAATTAGAATTTTCGATTTTGCAAGAACAAAATTTCCGAAGGTAATTTTTTAATACACTTGATATTTTCCTGCCTATTTTGTACTTCGATTCTTCTAAGAAAATCATGACAGAAAATTGACACTATACGTTTATGTTCTGATATATCCTCCATATAGAGGGATAGTTTAATTTTCGTTATTTTTAAGGCCCTATTCCAAACAAAATATCTGTAATTTCTGGTTCGGTATATTAAGGGTTTTCCCTCTTTTTTTTCCGAATTCTTCGAGATGAAATACGTTCTCGATCCTGGTAATTTAGAAATTTTTCATTTCGTATAAGGGATAAGAAACTTCCTGATAGAAAATTCACTATAAGTTCATGCTCCGACATAACCTCCATAAAAAGGGGATCGTTACATTATCCGTTTATGTAATTTGACATACCAAACCGGCTTTCAAAATATTTCAAATGTAGACCCCAAATTTAGAAGGCCGACAGATTTTCGTTATTTTGGCATTTTGGTTTTTTCAATGGATAAACAACTAATTCTGGTTAATGTTTTGACATAGCTTCTATGTAACATGACGACCTATCTCATGGAAGGGAGCATTTAAGTTTCGCACAAAATTCCGACATATGGGGGATATCGTAAAAAATGGATCAATATGGGAGATTTTCTACAGTAAAAATTGATACGGCAAAAATGTGTCTCATCGAAATATTGGTTTTAGACACCATGTTTCTTTGGACCAAATCCGTTTCAGACAACTTGATGTCTATTTATCAATGTCCGTTCGTCTGTCTGATAGACTTGTGCGCCCGATAACTCTCGAAATGAGTAACCGATATCATCCAAACTTTGTCACATCACAATATTTCTTCCAAACTTAGTTCAAGTACGTAGATGGGGAAAATCAGCCCACTCCTTGTGGTACCTCCCCCACAAAATGTTCAAAATTGTGCAAAAAAACTAAGTTTATAATAACATGCGAAGGAACTATCCGATTTGACAACACATTAACATTACTAAGAAAAAATCCAATATCAGGTTAATGGTATGTCCGATTTGAACCCAACTTTGTACAACATATTATCATTACCAAGCCTAGATGGGATCCATTGGTCCACACTTTGTGGTACCTCCCCCACAAAGCTACATCATTTTCAACATTTATAAATTCAGTACTAGGCGAATGGAAAGGAATGTCCTATTTGAACCAAACTTTGTACAACCTTTTATCATTGCAAAGCCCAGTTCAGGTACAAAGGTGGGATCCGTCGGTTCTCTCCTTCTAGTACCACCTCACAATAGGGTCAATGTTTTATAATCTTGTAAATTTAATTTGTAGCGAACTGAATTTGACCAACCGATGACCGATTTGACCAACATTAAATCCGAATCCTCTTCGATAAAAACTTAAGTACATATAGCTAATAAAACGAGTAGTAAACGAATCTGTATAGCTCGCTTTGCTTTTATAATGTATTAAAATATTTTCCCAAAAATGATTTCTATTTTTTAATATAAATATTTACAATTTATTAAAATTTCTCTAAAAGGGACGAGAAATTTTAATACAATTCACTGTAAAATAAATTTAATTTTTAAGTACTTGAAGCATTTATATATTTTTTCTAAATTTTTTTGCAAAATATTTCCAAAATTCTTCCCATTTATTGCTTTCTAACCTCTAATAAATATTCATTTTATTTGTCATAAATCGTCTTAAAAATATTGCAAAAATAACCCCATTTATTTGCCTTTATAGTTTCCTTTTTATACATTCTATATTCCATTGATATTTAATTTATTTTTCTTCATTCTACACTACATACGTTCAAGTTATTTTCTAATTAGACATCATACGCCCTCCAGTACTTTTTTCTAGAGGAAATTCCGGTGTAAACATGCATTCAACTAACCAAAAGCGAACAAACGAACAGTAATTATTTGCAAAAACAACAACAACGGCAACAAACACAAACAAAGCCAGCTACCAAAGAAGGCGCCTTATTAAGTCTCACAACAACGCAATCACACGTACACAACAATTGAGTATGTATTGAGAGGCTGAGAATAAGAGAGTGATTACTGTTTGTTGATCTGTTGAAATGAGTGGGAAGGCAAAGCAAAGCACAATTGATGCTTGGTCAAGTGTATGGCTTTGGTTTGTGCATGAACGGAATAAAGAGGGGGAGAGGGAGAGAGAGTGAGTGCTTGCTTCTCAGAGTGAAGTGTATGGCTTTTGAGTGTTTGTTATAATTGTTATATTGCTGGTTAAGTGAAAAGGAAAAAAGTCTCCAATGGAGTTTAGTTAACAATATAGCAGAGCAATGTTAAGCAAAGAGTAGTGGAGAGAATATAACAAATAAAGGCAAGAGTATAACAATATCGACATGGGAGTATAACAATAACTATAGATATTTGTGTGTTATTTTTGTTTTTAATAATGGAGAGAGTATAACAATACATAGCTAAGAGTATAACAATATAGACATGGGAGTATAACAATAACTACAAATATTTGTGTGTTATTTTGTTGTTAATAACAACTGTTATATCCAATGGAAAGAAAGGAGAGTTGCTGTTATTTGTTGAAACGGTTGAATGGAAAAGCAAAGATGTTCGTTAATTTTTTTAAACATTCATAAAGAAATGTGTGTGTGTGTGTTGAAGAAGAAAAATGCGAAATATTTCTCAAATCACAATGCGAAGATTCTAGATTGGGCTTTAATAGAAATTCGAAGATTTCTTTGAAGACGGAGAAATTTAAGAACAGTAATATAAAGACTGTCTTAGAGTAATGACAAAGAGGTTAAACAGTGGAGCAAAGAATATTGATAGTTTTGTGTAATATTGGAAAAAAATTTTAAAATTAATAAAGAGTGCTAAAAATCAATTTAAAAATAATAAAAAATTGATAAAGATTATTAAACTGTGCAATATTGAAAATAATTGAATTGAATTGAAATAATTGAATTGAATTAATAAAAAGTGTGAAACAAAATAAATTGAAATCGTAGAAAACAGTTATAAAATTATTAGAGTTTTGTTCAATAAAAAAAAACAACAACAAATAATTGATTATAATTGTTAACAACTATATTTGGGTGTTTTATCTATGCTCATACAGAAGTGTATTAAGAATTTAATTACAAAAAAAAAAAAAATATTCTTCCACATTGAACTTAAAATTTTGTTGATTAATTTCCAACTTCTTCGGAAATTTTCTTATTGAATTCTATATCAATAACACACAAATATGGTATGTAATTGCTAAAAATGTAATTTCCTCTACAAAATTTATTTTTTATATCTTGTTCTTCCTTTTTTATATAAAAATTTCCCACAGTTAATAATTATTTATTGATTGATTTGTTTATTGTTGAATTAAAACAAGTTCGTGCAACCACAATTGTATATTAGCATATTTTAAAATGCAATATTGTGGTGGCAGGGTACATCACCCGGCATCTTGAGATGATTAAAAATAAAAAACAACAATTTGTAATTCATTGATAAAACCAGGAAATATTGTCATAATAATGAGAAAGCACCTATTACTTAAAAGATTATGGATTAAAAAAAAAATTAAAATGAATGAGAAAAAAATATTATTTTAAAATATAAAAACCGATGAGGACTTTTACAGCCTATTTTTGTAAAATTCTAAACGAACGAATTCGAGTGACTTGCGACCAAACTCCTTGTTTTTGAAAAATATGTCATTTATTTTTGTTTAGGATCAAAAAACATTTTTTATATAAATAAAGGTTTGGTAGTAATTCGTTCGAATTGGTTTTATTCGAATTTTACAAAAACAGGCTGGGAAGAAAAAAATGAAATAAAATAATAGTTTTTTAAATTTCAAAATAATTTGTTTTAATTAGTAATTTAATTAGTAAAACTAGCTACTTAATTAGCTCCTGTAAAAAAACCTATATCAATGAAATTTTAAAAAATACTAAAAATTTTTTTTTTATAGAATAATTTGTTTTTTGCAGAATTTTCTTTTCTTTTGAAGGCAAATTAAAATATGGGTTTATTTATATTAGAGATACCTAGAAACAAAGAACCCAAAATATCTAATTACAGTCAATTCAGTTGCAAAACGTGTCCAAAACCCCTAAAAATACCAAAATTTAATAAATAATTTTTTTATGGAAATTTGTTACCCAATTACAACTTAATATAAAAAAAAAACATATAATTCGTTGTGCCAAAAATCCTGAAAATATCGAAAATACAATTTCTAAATATTTTTTTAATTTACAAAACTACATATTGATCAAGGTTTTAAAAATATAGATGACAAAGATAACAGATTATATAAATAGATGAAAGAAAGAGGACATACATTTTATAGATGACAGCCAGTTAAAATGGATGGTGTCCTCTAAAAAAGAGGACGCATGACCACATTAATAAATTGTAAAATAAACTACTTACATTTTTCAGAACAAAATTTTATTATATTTATACCATACACAACTATGTTGTCAGGGTATTATAGCTTTGTGCAGCCCCAAGAGTTGGTAACGACGCGAAATATTGGTCCTAGACCTTTAAATGTACCGATAGTCATATCTCGACTAGCTGAGTCGGTCTAGACATGTGTGTCCCTCCGTCCGTCTGTTCATTATAACTTTAAACACGATACGGGCCACAGTTATGGACCAATCTTCATAAAATTTTGCACGTAGGACTGGGTCTGTCCAATGAAGACCCCTATTATTTTTGGTAAAGATCGGTTAATATTTAGGAGATAAAATGGACCAAATACTTAATTTTTGTCGGTTTTTCTGGTCGCTCCAGAGGCCGCAATTATGGCCCAAACATCTCGAATTTTTACATGAAGAAGGGGATTGGGCCAAAGAAGAAGCATGCCTGTTTTGATAAAGATCGGTCAATATTTAGCGGGTCAAATGGACCCTGACTTTTGTGTTAAATATTACAAATTTTTTATTCTGGGGCGTATATACTTGCTCCTGAAGGACATATACCCGAGAAGTTGATAGTATATCCAAGAGGAGTTGTTGACCTTCAAATTGATACCAAAATAATGGCTGCATGTACTCTGATATGGGAGTTATACGTAATTAGGTAAAGGTGAATGTTCATAGTATTACTATTACTCCATTAGAGGACGGAAATGTCGCGCTGATAGCTTTGAAATTGTACTTCCGATTATGGTCAAGGACGGCGTTTTCGGTGAAGTTCAGATTTCATTCAGGGGGTGCAATGAACCGAAATCTTTAATTTTGTCAGATTTTCTAGTCGCTCTCTAGGCAATTATTATATGCAGAACATCACATATTTTACAAGGTGTAGGGGATCTGATCAAATACTTAGATATTCCGAGGGTCAAATCAACCAAAGCCTAAAGTGACAATTTATTTTATTTTACGGCGTAAAAATTCACTTCAAGAAAGAAAGGGTTAAAAAGTGAAACATATGTTTCCCCGTTTTGAACACAAACTAAATGATGGACCTATTCCAAAATTTTACAGTAGACCTTTAGTATATGTACTTTTTTAGTTCGAGGGGGTTGACTCTTCCAACCGGAACTAATAAATTAACTTCATATAAAATGTTGATAGAATATTTCCTCAAATTTCAATACAAAATTATCCACCCAATTTTTATTAAAAAAAAATTAAAAAAAATATATTTTTTATTTTAACGAACCACCCTAATATCCAAAAATCCACACACATTTTCTTTTTTTTTAATTATGCATTTATAATTTGTGTTTAAACACCTAAATCACTGTAAAAACGTTCGATTAGTCTTACCAACGACTTACTACTGGCTTTTGCTTTTATTATTTATTTCATTACCTATTTTGTTGTTATTATTGTAATTTATTAAGGAAATCCAAGCTTGTTGTTTTTTCTGTTATTGTTCTCGACAAATTACTTAATAGACGGACAGATAATCAGACATACTTGTTGATGTGGAGAAAAAAATCACTCTGTGAAGACAGAGTGTTTTTTTATAAACAATGTTAAAAAAATAAAAAAAATGTTGTTGTGTTTTCTTATAAATTCTAGAAAATATTTTCTTTTCATAATAATTTTTTAACGAAATTGTTTTTATGATATTTAATTGTGATTTATTTATTTACTTATTCATTCATTTTATTTACTATTATTATTTTTTATTTATTTATTTATTTTTTTTTTTTTGCATTACAGAATTTACTTACCTCAATCTATGATGGCTGGCGGGATCTCATGGACAACAAATCCGATCCTAGAACGAGAGATTGGTTCCTGATGAGTTCACCATTTCCCACAATTGCCATTAGTATAACATATGCATATATAGTTAAGGTGAGTGCAAATATATTAATTTTAAGATTTTTTATATAAGAATAATTAAAAAAAGTGGTGAAATTTTAATTTCCATGAAATTTTTATTTCAATGATTTTTTTTTATTAAAATAGGAAATTTCAATAAAAGTTTGTATTTCTGTGGGAAATTTCAATGAAATTTTATATTTCCATTAAAAAATTAAATTTTTTAGGAGAAACTTTTATTTCATTGAAATTTTATATTTCGATAAAAAAAATTTTGGTATTTTATACGAAATTTCATTTCTCTATATAAAAATTTGTATTTCCACAGAAAATATTAATGATTTTTTTAATGAAATTCTGTATTTCTATTGGAAATTTTTTATGAAATTGTGCATTTCTATAGGAAATTTCAATGAAATTATACATTTCTAAGGGAAATTTATTTTACATTTAATATTAACATAATAAATTTCTATGCAATTTTGCATTTCTATTGAAAATTTCTGTGAAATTTTGTATTTTTATAGGAAATTTCAATGACATTTTGTATTTCTATAGGAAATTTCAATGAAATTTTGTATTTCTATAGGAAATTTCAATGAAATTTTGTATTTCTATAGGAAATTTCAATGAAATTTTGTATTTCTATAGGAAATTTCTATAAAATTTTGTATTTCTATAGGAAATTTCTATGAAATTTTGCATTTCTGTAGGAAATTTCTATGAAAGTTTATATTTCGATAGGAAATTTCAATGAAAATTTGTATTTTTATAGGAAATGTCAATGAAATTTTGTATTTTTATATAAAATTTCTCTGAAATTTTATATTTCTGTGGGAAATTTCAACGACATTTTATATTTCTATATGAAATTTTAAATTTCCATGGGAGATTTCGATGAAATTTTACATTTCTATAAGAAATTTCTTGGACATTTTATATTTCTGTAGCAAATTTCTATGCAATTTTATAGTTTTACAGGAAATTTCTATGAAATTTTGAGATTTTACAGGAAATTTCAAAGAATTTTTTATTTCTATTTTTTTTAATTTTGTAATTTTATTGGAAATTTCAATGAAATTTCCATTTCTGTAGGAAATTTCAATGAAATTTTCAATTTCCATTCAGTGAAAGTTTGTATTTTTATTTTAATGAAATTTTATATTTCTATGAAAAATGTCAATGACATTTTGTAGTTTTAAAGGAAATTGCAATGAAACTCTTTTTTACCATAGGAAATTTCAATGAAATTTTTTACTTCTAAAGAAATTTTTAATGAACATTTATATTTTATTAGGAAATTTCAATGAAATTTTGAATTTCCATAAAAAAAATGTCCATAAATGTTTATATATCTATAGGAAATCACAATGAAATTTCGTATTTTTATTGAAAATTATAATGAAGTTTTATATTTTCACAGAAAATTTCACTGAAATTATGTGTTTCTTTATGAAATGTAAAATATATTTAGAAAATTTTATATGAAAGTCTCATTGAAATTTTAAATTTCATATGAATGTTGCAACGAAATTTTTAATTTCATATGAGAATTTAATTGTACTATTAAATTTCATATAAAAATTTCATTAAACTTTTAAATTTCATATGAATGTTGCAATGAAATTTAAAATCTCATATGAAAATTGATATGACATTTTAAATTTCATATGAATGTTGCAATGAAATTTAAAATCTCATATGAAAATTGCAATGGAATTTTAAATTTCATATGAAAGTTGCAATGAAATTTTAAATTTCATATGAAAGTTGCAATAAAATTTTATATGATGTTGCCTAATTTTGCTAACTTTTTTCTCATATAAAAACTTTTTATTAATTTTTTCTTTCATATGTCCACATCCCATACAAAATTTTCTTGGAATTCCATTCCTATGTATCAACATTTCTCTCTCCCTCTCCTCTAGTTTTTAGAACTTTGTTCATCTTACAAAATAAAACGAAAAATAAATAAATTCCTATCACTTGCCTTATCCATTATCCAATAATCAAAAGCCGACCACCACTCACCAAACTCTGTGGAAAAAACCTGTAATATTTTGTTCAAGGTTATCACCCAAACCGAAAAAAAGGATTCATTCACCAGGAAATAGTTTTTTAGCAAGAACAAAGACTGAAATTTGACTAGAACTAGTTTTGCAAAACAAAATAAGGAATCTGCCACAACAACGAACGGTCATTACTTTTTATGGTCAATTAGCCACAAAAACCAACCGGCCAAACATGGAGGTCATAATGCAACAGGCTGATTGAATCAGCAAACACAATAAGGCAATCACTGGGTAACATCATATGGCTGATTGGCTGGCCACTTGCAATGAAACTGCGAAGTAGCCTGACTAGTCACTGATCTTGCCCCCCATTGTAAAAAAGGGACATGATTATGTTTGTTGGAGGCTATAGAATAGTTCTCGAAACACAAAACCTGAATTCTAGTTTAATGTTAATGAACTGAAAATTACATTTCAGGGGATTCCTTTTCTTCTACACAACAACAACAAAAATGATTACTTTAGATGTAAAACTGGAACCGGTTGTTTTTTATTATTATTTACATACTAATGATATGGACATAATTGGAAGGAGATTGAGAGAAGTGAAAATAAATTATAGAATAAAAAATATACATATAAAATTTATATAAAAGAAGTCAACTTCATTGAAATATAAAATTAATTAAAAAGGTAATTCTAAAATTAAGGAGCCTCTATGTAACAGCACCCACAATTTGTCGCAGCCAATTTTCTATAGAGTCTCCATTAGAAGTTCCTCCACATTTGCTGCGGCCTTCATTATCCAGCCAACGTTTTTCTTAGGCAATTTCTTCCTCCACTCTTCATTAAACGGAGGTTTCTTCCCGAGATGATGCACATGGATTATAACTTGCTTGTATCGATGTTTCCATCCGTATTTTATCGAATCTTCAATATATCCATTTACACTTTCGACATATTTGAGGCTTTCTTCTTCTGTTCGTGTTAACTGCTGCTTTTTCCGTTTTTACAGAGAGCTTAACCGATTTTCTAAATCTGGAGTAGTGATTAAATACAATGAAATGAACTGCATTCCTTTCTCATTCCAAACTTCACGCCTTCCTTGGCACCCACATTCATGGGGAAACCATAACTATTTTCTTCTTAATTCAGTAGATCTAATTCTTGTTCCTGTTTTTCAAAATCCATTCCATTATCTTCGTTTTTCTTATGTTGGTCCATAGATTATGCTACGCTCAACTGTATGAGTTCTTTTTGTTCCTGATTTTCATAGACTTCTGATTTTCATAAACTCACGTATTTTCAAACCATTCTTATACTGAGCAGTACCAGTGGACAGTCACCATATTTGCCTTTGGAAAATAAATTCCCTGCACAGTGAGGACTTGTCAGGGTACCAAATATTGAAAGGTTTCCTTCAGGTCCTTCCTTATATCGATGTATATTTGGAGCAATCTATTTACTTTGAAGAATATATCTTCTGAGAACTCCACATCTGTATATTTTGGAAGCAATAGAGTGAGCTCCATATACGTTTTTAGACATGCCTGGCAAAACGACATCTAATCACATACTTTACATACATTACAAAATCGACTTCATTATTAATTTCCTCCAATGTAAAATCATATATGCTGTAGTTCTTGGGGAAGATGGGAAAGTATATGTCCAAATAACCCCGATTGATGCCTTCCTCTTCCTTTATAATGGTTTCACACATTCGTGTAACCGGCTTCAGTTCCGAACTTTTTTGTTCGCCCTTAATCTCGGATGCAGGTTGTTTCAGTTCCACTTCCTTTATAATGGTTTCACACATTCGTGTAACCGGCTTCAGTTCCGAACTTATTTGTTCACCTTTAATCTCGGATGCAGGTTGTTTCAGTTTTTCCAACTTGTCTTTAATAATATTTACCCACTGTTTTAGTAGACCTACTGACAGGAAGGGTATTTTTTATCCTCGATTAAATCACCTATACTTTCTCTTTCTCCGCTTCTCATCAAGTATTTTTTCTCAAGACCCTATGGCTCTTACACCATCTTATTTTGTTAAATAATTAAAAAAAAAACTGTTCCGCTCGTGGAACAGAAAATCTCGTGGAAATACAAATAGCTTACAATTATTTCTTCGCTGATTCCACTGAGTCTCTTACCGTGGGTGGGGGGAAAACTCAGTTTTTTCAAAGGACCAAGAATTGTAAATTATACAGACTGCCACAGCTCGTCTATACAAGAAATTAGACATGGTCCACACGACCGTTCGCGTTGACTGACTGTAAAGCACTCATTATTTATCCTTAGGTACTACCTAAACTACTATTGCTTAGCCTAATCTCAAACACAAACTACTTATCAAAAAAATATTTGTTCCAAAATAGAATTTGATCTGTGAAGAATCTTCCAGCGTTGCATGTGGGATTTTAGACTCGTATCTTAAAACACTTCAACGATCACATCTTCTGTAATACAAAATTATGTTCAAAGTATTTTGAGCAGTCTATAAGAATATGAAATTTCCTATAGAAATATGACTTTTTGAGTCGATTTATTTTCATTGGATTTCACGTAAATGGGTTTCCAACACCTCTTGTATATACCCTAAGTGGTGTAGGTTATGATACATAAATTTGATCTTTTCTTACTATTTTTTTTTTCAATACATCTTCACAACAAATATATATATTTCAAAATTTTATTTTGGCAATTTATGTGTGAGATTTCTTTGACACCCAAAATTTAATTTGCCTTGTAATATATTGTTAACATTTTTGTATTGTGATGTTTCTTGTTTTCTGGCGTTTGTTTTATGGATTTTGTCATCTATAAAATGTTGACCTCCAAAAAACAAAAATGAAAGATGCGAATTTATGAAAAAAATAATTTGCACCTTCGAGCATTTGTCTGTAATTTAACTAATTTATTGCTTTTTGTGTGGTTTGTAAGGCGGTCTGACCTGACTTCAAAATTGTATAGCCTGATTTGTGTGAGATGATGTTCGAAACATTTCGTGTGATATTAATTAGACTATTATTAATTAAAATCAACATTTATACACAAAATAACAAATAATAAACAAATCATTCAACTTGACCTAATTTACGTTGGTTAATGTATGTCGCGATTTAAAACAATAAATAAAAAAATGGCAAAGAGTCATTGGCCGATAATTAAAACTTTGCTAAAAAAAATCGGATATACAAAATAGCGTTTAAAATTAAGCTATATGCAAAATTTGACTTAATTTTATAGACGATTTTTATACGCTTATTTTAATATGAGAGATTTAAAACAGATTGTTTTTTTATAGTTTTTTTTTATTTATTTTTTTTTTTTTTTTTTTGAAGAAAAAAAATAACGGAGAATTTATTAAGGAATTAGAACTAATATTTAGGTGTGGTCGTTCGGTATGGGATTTGGCATAGCAACTAAATTTTTTTTCATAAAAAAAAACAAAAAGTTGTTTATTCAAAATATATTTTAGCAATATATTTTGCTGTTAATTAATAGAAATTAGTACTTTAGCGACTGTCAAATGCAGATCAATTTGGAAAAATAAAATTTATTGACCATGATTTTATATATGTACATTTTAACGTCATTTTTTCGAAGTATTTGCTTCAGAAATTTTCGTTGAATTTTATATTTCTACAGATGATTACTATAAGAAATTTAAGATTTTTATAGAAAATTAAATTTTACATTTCTATAGAAATTTTCCATGAAAATATTTTCAATTGTCAATGAAATTTTATTTTTCATTAATAAATGAAGGTTATCAAAGACATCAAAAAATCATTATCATAAATCTTTTTCGGACTTCAAAAATCTGAAATGCTTTTACAGTACCGAGAGCTCCATCGGACAAGCATTAAATGATTAAAATGTTCTATGTCTTTCAATGTCGGACCTTTATGAATTAAATTTTCCAAAATACTCATAAAATGTTTATATTTGGAATATTTCCGCTACATTTAGGCAATTTCATTTGTGGCAATCTCTATTGATGTGATTGGCAACAAAAAAATTTCAGGTATACAACTTCTCCTATTTTTAGCTAAAATTCCTAAAAATATGGACTTTGCCGTCGATCATTATTATCATAGGGACATTCATGAATTAGTGTAGGTTCTAATTAAATCAAGACACAAAATAAAATGTGTTGAACCCGAGGGTCCGCTTAAAAGCATATAAAGGATATATGCATTAGAAAACAAATATAAACTGCTTTTTCGTTTCCAGTAAGATACACCTATATCTGTTTTTACACGGTTTTGATATAACACGGTTTGAAAATTGAATGTTTTTTTTAAAAAAAAACTGAGTATTTTTAATTTTTTACACGATTTTTTTCAATTTGACACGATTTGAAATTTTATGTACTTAAATTTTTTGTCAAATTTAATTTTTGCGATGTATGTTCATATCACAAAAAAGTATTTATGAAAGAAAATAGTCTGAAAACATCGATAGTATTGATCGTTTGCGAACACTAGCAAAGATTTATGTGAATTCCCCTTTAGCGCGTACAAACAATTTTTACTGGTCAGATCAAATGTGAATAGCACTAATTTTACACGGTTTTTATTACACGGCTTATTCTGGAACCAATCTACCGTGTAAAAACAGAGTTAGGTGTACACACATTTATCGCTTCACTTGATGAATCGAGGTCTATTCTGTTAGAGACAATAACTTCATTTTTGGTTGAGATATTTGCAGCGGTAACCTGTTAAGGATACCGGACTCCATATTTCTTTTTGATGATTCTGTTGCAAGGTTCAGAGAAGAACTTGACTCTTTTCCCGATAGTTCACCTGAATATATTGCAATGTTCAGAGATGAATTGACAAATAGAACTTGACCTCTTCCCTATAGTTCACCTTAGGTCGTTCTGTTTCAAAATGCAAGGTTCAGAGAAGAAGTTGACTCTCTTCCAGATAGTTTACGTGAAATCTATTCTGTTCAGAGATGAACTGACAGAAAGAACTTGACTCTTTTCCCTATAGTTCACCTGAATATATTGTAATGTTTTGCGATGAACTGGCCGAATGAACTTGACTCTCTTCCCTATTGTTCACCTTAGGTCGATCTGTTTCAAAATGCAAGGTTCAGAGAAGAACTTGGCTCTGTTCCAGATAGTTCACCTGAAATGCAATTCAATTCAATTTTTTGTTAGGTACGCCTTTTTGCATTTTAGCTAACGATGTATATTAAATTCATATATATAATTTTGAGTATCTAAATCTGATCAGTATAAACCAGATCCGTATAAACCAAGTTATGAAAAAACCGCATGATTGTCCGATTTTTGAAATAGTTCATACAAGTTAAGTTACCATTATTTTTTTATTTCTTTTATTGCAGATTTTGGGTCCAAAATTGATGGAAAACAGAAAACCCTTTGAATTGCGCAAAGTTTTAGTGGTATACAATTTCCTACAAGTTTTATTCAGCATGTACCTGTTCTACGAGGTAAGTTGGCAATGATAAATTAGTACTAAATGCGGATCAAAGAAGATTTATCCAACACACATTGGATTTTTTTGGTGAAGTGTGTATAATGTAAACATAGTAAACCCCTAAAATATTGTATTTTTATGAAACTAATTTGAAACTCTCTTCGTTTTTGCAGGCATCAATTGGTGGCTGGCTAAATGGTTATAGTTTCAGTTGTGAACCTGTCGATTATTCATATTCACCCAAAGCAATTAGGGTAAGTACGAACAATGTATTTCAAAATATTATAGATTATTTAAGAAAGTTGCGATTTCTTAATGCCATGAAGAACAGTTAAAAAATTAAATCATGATGATTTTTAATTTTTTATTATTGTCATATCTTGTATTTCAACAAATTAGCATAATTTTCTGCTTATATGAATAACGAATTTTGTGCCGGAGCTTATGGTGTGATATCCGCTTAAAATCTTCTAATCATTTGAAGACGTCATGCCGTCTGTTTTATTTGGCGATGCTTAGAAACATGGCCTAAGGCAATATCAGTTTGACACACACGAAGAGTTTTTAGAGTGCTAAATTTTTTATTCGAATTGATTGGAAATGTGAGTAGTAAAAAAAATGATGGACTTTGATCCGAAGAGCTATGAAGAATGAATGCCGTAGAAGTTCTTAACACGTGTTGGTTTAATGATCAAGATGTGTAAACGATTCAGACAATGACATGTCATCAAAAAAGTATGTCAATTCTATGTCGTCTGATTTTAAAATTGATTTGAAGCTATTCTTGCGCATAACAAAAATAATTATTTTTTAGTTTTCATAATCAATTTCTATTAAGAGGGGGTTAGATCCATGACGAGAAGAAAGAGAGAGAATAATAATAGTTCAATTTGTAATTGTACGCGTTTCGCTACGTACAATACACTTCTTCAGTAATCGCATCAGGTGAAGCACACGGAAGATCAGCTGATTCATCCATGAGCAGTCAAAATGCTTCCTATTTTTAATTATTCACATAAAAAGAAGATCCTAAGAGCGAATTCAATTAAAATTTACTTACTGTGTTAAGATCAGCTGATTTTCATGAACTTGAGGAACATTGGGGTTAAATTCCCCTAATAATGTCGGCAGTTTTGTCTACGTTCTCGATAGCATCAGCTGTTTTTCCTGATATGCCACGCCGTGCAGGAATTTAATTAAAAATTATAAGCCTTCACTTTTTTAATTGCATATTTGTAAACCCATAAAACATATCACACCCCTAGCTAAATCCATAAAACATAATCGCCAAGCAATTTTAGTCAATCAAAAATTTTAATATATGCACATAATTAATGACATCTATTTGTACCGATACCTTTTGTTTCTTTTGTGTGGTATTTAAAATTTTATAATTCGGGTCAAAAGACTTTCACCACAGAAAGTGATCGGATGATATGCGATAACGGTCAGTGACCATTATCCGCACAAAGTATAATGATATAGGGAGAGAATCAGCGGTGACAATATTTTAGGTTTTCGCAAAATCATCTTATATAAAATAAGTTTCAATTTCAAAATTAGTAAATGAATTTAATTTTTTGCGCTCCAAAAAACTTTCGCATTAATAAATTATATTACAAAATTTCGTAAGGGGCTAAATTTATTTCGTCCAAATTAACTAAATGTCGTTAAGTTGTCAACAGGCGGATGGTTTATGGCATGCGATTTAAATGCATATTAGGCAGTTAGGTTTTTTGGGGGAACTGAATGTATCACATCACGTGATCATGAATCGAAGTTTAATTCCTCTAATTTGTTATCGATTATATCTTTATTTTTAAGTTGATATGTTTTACCTAGTTAAGTTCGCCTTGGGAGACCTGTCTCCATACTTCTAGTTGAGCAATATGTTGCAAGTTTCTTAGAATGATCAGAGAGGAAGAAAAACCTGACTCCTCTATAGAACGTCTGATGTCGTTTTGTCTCTAAATGCACATGGTTAGGAGACCTGACTCCATATTTCTAGTTGACGATTATGTTGTAAGCTTCAGACAATACCTTGGCTCTCTTCCCGATAATTCAACTGAGATCCATTCTGTTGCAATGTTCAGAGAAGAGCTGGCAGGAAGAACTTGTCTCTCTTCCCGATAGTTCGCCTGAGGTTGTTCTGTTTAAAAATGCACAAGGATTACCGAGGTGACCTGGTTAGGGGTCCTGACTCCATACTTCAAGTCTACGATTCTGTTGCAACATTCAGATAAGAACATGACTCTCTTCCCGATAATTTAATTGAGATCGATTTTGTTGCAATGTTCAGAGAAGGACTGAGAGGAAAACTTGACTCTCGTTCCGATAGTTCGTCTGAGGTCGTTCTATTTAAAAAAGGAAAGGATTACCGGTTGCCTAGTTAGGAGACCTGACTTCATATTCCTACTTGATGATTCAGTTGAAACCTTCAGATAATACCTTGATTCTCTTCCCAATAATTCAGCTGATAACGATTCTGTTGCAACATCTGTTACCGTTCTTTACATCGTCAGGTAACACCACCTGGCAGAAGAAAGGTATATTAATGAGTACAAGCACTCCTTTCCCTGCAATGGCTGTAATCCCCACGTTACTTCGTCTGATAAAACCTCCTGGCAGAGGAACGGTATTTCTATCCATAAACTGACTGTAGGAGGTGGTACAACAATCTGACTCTATAAAGTCGGGCCGGGATACAATGGTTCATGATCGTCAGAAAAAATAACAAATTTTTTCACCACTTCAGATAAATGCAACTGCCAAACATGGCAGTGGACTTTCAATTGCAAAAGCTTTCTTTGGTGTTACGAAGTTCCTGTGATGGAATTTGAGGATGTTGCACAGCATTCGGGCGGCGCCTACTTCTTCAACTGTGGATCTGGTGAGCTGGACGGAGCAGAGTTTTAGAGATTCTTTGCTTTATGAAAGTTGCTGTGGTGGAATTGGCGGATGTTGCACAGCATTTCGAGCGGCGCCTATTTCATTATCATGAGAGCCTGGTGAACTAGACGGAGCAGAGTTTTAGAGATTCCAAAAAGTGGTGTTGTTTTCAGAAAGCCTTTGTGCTACATTATTATATTGGTGTTATCGCCGTAGCACAAACATTTTCTCCTGACGATTAATCAGTACACACACCCTTTGCCCTGCAATGGTAAATATCCCTTTGACTGAGGAAGCAATGGTTCTGTTTCCGCGGACTTGGAAGCCATTTCAGGCAGTGAATTTTTCTTTGAATTTAGGGAGCTGGATGAAACAGGTTTTAGAGATGTCACAAACTGATGTTTTTGCTTGTAGAAAGTTTTGTGCTAAGTGGTGGTTGGTATTGATGGTATCTGTTGTTGTGAAAGGGTCCTTATAACATGGTTAGTTTTTAAATTATATATTACAAAATTACTGTATTCCAAAGATCAAGCACTTTTATAAACAATGTAGTAATAACATTAGTTACACAAATTACTAGAATACGGCAGCTATTTGCTGACGTACATTATTTGCGAATTCAATCAATATTACACAATCCAATACAAACGGCAAATCAAATCATCATCCCACAGCAAAAAAGTCAATATTTGAAATATCAGATTTCTAAACATCGAATAAGCAAATATAATTATTTAATCATTGTTGCTAAACAATTATACGTAGAATTACATGAGAATATTTTGTTTGACGGTGTCTATATTGACACTTTCAATTATATGATATATTATTTGTATATTTACTAATCACACCCTTTTCACATTCTCTTTCATTACAGACGGCGCGTGGTTGCTGGTGGTATTTCTTTTCAAAATTCACCGAATTCTTTGATACATTCTTCTTTGTGATGCGTAAACGTTACGATCAAGTCTCGACTCTGCACGTGATTCATCATGGTATTATGCCCGTGTCGGTATGGTGGGGTGTTAAATTTACTCCTGGCGGTCATTCGACATTCTTCGGTTTCTTGAACACCTTCGTTCACATTATTATGTATACCTATTATATGTTGGCTGCCATGGGACCCAAAGTACAAAAATATTTGTGGTGGAAGAAATATTTGACCGTCTTGCAAATGGTACAATTCGTTTTGGTTATGATCCATTCATTCCAGTTGTTCTTCAGAAACGATTGCAATTATCCAATTGGTTTTGCCTATTTCATTGGTGCACATGCTGTTATGTTCTATTTCTTGTTCTCTGATTTCTATAAGAAGTCCTATTTGAGAAGAGATGCTAAGGTAAGTTGAAAAAGGAGATTTTTCATTCGTATTAGATTGGAATTTAAAGGAGAATAGGATTTAAATTTATATCATGGACAATATTAATGATAGTGATATATGGAATATTCGTAGGAGTGTAATAATTTAAAACCATAGAACCGTAAAAGCAGACCAGTTTAATATGACCTTATTTCTATCCAAAAACAAATCGAATGGAATTAGTAAAAAAACCTTTCGACTACTTACAAGGTCCTTTCTACAATCTGACAGAGGTGGTGTCGATAAATAAGGAATTTTTGCAGGCAACAGATCAATCTTCAAAACATAAGTAAACTAGGAATCTGTCAATATCGATTATTCTGGAAAATTTTGCGTGGTGGCGCCGGTATTATTCACATATGGTGGATATTAAGATAGATTTACCTTACCTTTTTGAATTCCTTGTTTGCTTGTCCGGATCAAATATGGCATCGATGTCAGCCATTCCGTTTTGTTTTTGTTTCATTCAGCAGACAAATTATGCGGCACAATTAATGTTGAATCACACTGAAAAGAAAGAATGAAAGAAAAGGTGTTACCATATTTTGCTAAAATGGTATGTTCAGAGGGTGGTATGTTTAGTGGGAGGTATATTCAGTGGGAGTACAACACCAAGGCTCCCTTGTAAAATTAGGTAGTTTTTGATATTTTTAATATTTCAATTTGTTTCCTAAAGTTCAATTTCGTGTTCGTCCTGATGGGCTAGAGAAGTGGACGGGTTAAGAACCATAGACCCAAGATCGCAAGCTAACCGGAAGGTCCCCTTTAGCGCCGCCTAACAGGAGTCGGAGTTATTGGCGCACTTCTAGTTGATTCTGTTGGAAGGTTCAGAGAAGAACTATCCTTTGTCTCCTGTAATCCCCCTAAACTACTTCTGGTAACACCTCCTAGCAAAGGAAAGGCATTTCTCCCGCTGAACTGACTGCAATGATGAAAGCCGTTAGTATGACTAAGTAGTTGAACATCTTCTCTGGAATCCTCTCTGCCAGACTGTAATCCCCTCCGCCATTTACTTCGTCTGGCAACACCTGGGGCACTGAACTGACTGCAATGATTCAAGCCGTTAGAATGACTGAGAACGGAAACGCCTTCGCTGCGATTCGTGACAAAAATTCTTCGCCCTATAGGTCCTGTGTAATTAGGGATTTAGGTAACCCCCGCCGCCCTTTACTTCGTCTGGTAACACCTCCTCCTGGCAGGGGAAAATTATTTATTCGGCTGAACTGACTGCAATGATGCAAACCGTTAGAACGACTGAGAACGGGAACGGCTTCGCTGCGATTCGTGGCAAAAATGCTTCGCCCTGTAGGTCCTGTGTAATTAGGGATTTATGAATGTCCACAACATGCAAACTCTAGCCTTTTAGGAAGATCTGGTCTTCGTATTATTTAAAGTGTTTTAGAATACTCTAACCCTTCCAACCAACGGTTTTTGTATAATTATTTTAGCATTTTCCAGGAGGTGTTTCAAGAGCTTATTTCTCCAAAATTCCAATCTATTTTTTATGAAAAAACAGTTTTAACTCTTTACTAATCCCACTCCCCTTCTCTCTTCTTGCAGGAAAAATCGAAAAAGGCAGCCTATGAAAACAGTCTCAAAGCCGCCACAGAAAATGGCAAACACGAAATCAATGGCAATACCAAATTTGCCAATAAATTGGAAGATTATGCCACGACGAGACAGAGAATAATCACTGCTGCTGCTGGCAACAATTAACACGAAAATACACAAAAGCTAAAGCATGTCATTAATCACACGCCATTTTGTTGGCCCAAACAAACTTCGTCTTCATAATTTATTAATTTTTTAATAAAAAAATCCCTCCCCCCAAATAATTTTATTTAGTATGTAAACAACAAAAACAACAACTAGATTTAAGTTTGTATTCATTAAAAATAAATAAAATAAAAAAAAAACGGAAGAAAAAAATCAAAACATGAAACAGAAGAATAATTTAAAATAAAAATAAAGATGTGGAAAGATGTGAACCTTAAAAACGAACAAAACAGTTTTATTATATTTGACATTAGAAATGTCCCGTTCGCCTGCCGTTTAAAAATGAAATATTAATAATATTTATAATGCTCATTAGGAAAATATGCGAAAACAATAAAAATAAATAAAATGTTTATTACAAATATTGTAAAGGTAGGACGCTAAGAAAAATGGTTGGCAAATCTAACAGCTGTTTCAATAAAGCACGTGATTTAGATTGTCATATAAATTCCATATACGTCAAAAAATTACGTGTATTCCCAAAACACATGCATAATGGTTAAACAGAATTTATTTGATGCATTTTTAAGATTTTTGACAACATAAACCACATGTTATATTAAAACCTGCCTCATGTTAATAAACTTAAAGGTCGAGTTCCGTGTTGCCAACATTAATCACATTACCACTGTGAATGCGATGCCAACTACAGAAAACCCACAGACAAGCGGTTATGATTTCTGTGGCAACGTGAAATTCAACGCCGAAGACAAAGCATTTATTCTGTTTTGATCTGTAGCTGCAATTAGGCATGATATTCCTGAAAATGTCTTTTTTTAAGGAGAAATTAGTTTCCACCTTTACAATTATTTTGTAAATTTTTTTTAATAACAACAATGACAAAATCAGTATCTACTTTTTTCATGCCAAAGAAATCCGTAAATGTTTTTGTGCTTAAGGAAAGTAGCTGTAGAATTTTGTCTTTGAATTGAATTTCTTATCACAGACACAAATTAGACGGATGGTAGAACGTTGTCCCCCCACCCCCAAACTTTTTATTTTTGTAAATATTCTTAAGAGAGAAATGTAACACAACATCGATATTTTTTCTATTTAATTTTTTATTATTATTTAATTACTATTTTTTTGTTAGAAGTCTCTTTTTTTGTAATTAGCCGAAAAAAAGAAGACAAACGCTTAATTTTTTGTGGTATTTGCAGATTATTTTATTTTTTTGATAATTATTTTTATTAATATAAAACCTACATAAGTATGTATGCATGTAGTTGTTTAGGTTAAAAAAACACGCAATATAAATCATTTGTAATTTTATATATAATTCATAAAAAAAATAAACTTGTAATACTAGATTTTTTATTAGAAAATAAACATTTGAAACTATACGAAAGAAAATGTAAGAAAAAAAGCGAAAATTTTTTGGTGTTTTATTTCCAAATATAGAAAATGTTTGGTAGACCAAATTTTATATAATTACGGGGGTTTTAAGCAAATGTCGTGTATTTAAGATGTAAGGTATTCATGCTGACAAGGCTACTCAGCATGAAAATCGGATGAAGAAGATAGTTCCCAATAAGTTCTGTTTGAAGCCTGCTTGCTCTCCACCATTAGGTGGCAACACATCGAATGATTCGTTATTGATCAGAATAAAATTGTATGACAATTTTGCCATGTCGCTGTCTATTGAAATCACGATAGAGTCCGATATTACATCTAATAAGTTTGGTATTGTCGGTCCTCGTTGGGGCTAAAAGCCCCATGTTCATAAAAATATGAAAATAACTTACACAGTGTATACATCATAAAATATTTAAGTGCCTAACATAAATATATCGCCATAGATATGTTCGTGTAAGTGATAATGCGAGTGTGAGCTGCTGATAATGCACTCAGCAAGGTACAAGCAAGTAGTTCTAGTGCTAAGTGCAATGAATAAGATACTTTAAGATTTCTATGACAGTCTAGCACTTAAGTGCATTTATATTTTCAATTACATCAGAAGCGATTTAACATCTAATCAGTATACTTCTCAAATATCCCAAATACCATTACAGACCAATTTTCAACATTTCGGTTGTTTTAGAATTCCTTGGCATTTAAGATTCTTTCAGGTTGAAGACATATTTTCGGAATTTTTCAACATTTTCCGACTAAATTCGTGGGTTGACATTCCCAATGATTGAAGAATAAAACAAGTTAAAACGATGTTAAGTTCGGACCGACCGAACTTTTTATACCCTTCACCATGAGGATGACATTAAAAATATGTGAAATTAATGGGGGGATCTTATGAGAAAACATATGTTATGATAGGAATTTGAATATTATTACCTAATAGGGGGCTAGCGTTTTATAGGTCTATACCAAAACAGTGATCGATATTGATCAATTTGGGTAGTGAAATCTTTTTTAGTTCAGAAATATGGGGGCAACATCCAAACTTTGTTCAATATCATGGTACAACTATAAAAAAGGTAACAGCAAATCCCAGCTGATTTGATTCCAATGTAATACTAGTGTCAATATGAATTTGAGAATGTTATGTTTTTAAAAATCACCCAACAGGAAAATTGGGACCGCCTACAATTTGAAATTGTTCTTTATTAAATGTGCTCCCGTATTCAATTTACTCAATCTGCCTGCTGGGAAAGTTTGAGGAAGAAAATCATTCTTCATGGAATAACTCGCAATTCCCTGCATTTTCATATGTGCTACACATATAAGTGGTAATGGCTCAATTATAGGAAAGATGTGGAAGCGATAAAAATATAAATCTGATAAATTTTCATTCATGTTTTTCAAATTTTATTTTGAGGATTCGAAAATATTTCATTTTCAAAATTTATATAATTTGTTTACATTTTTCTGTCAAATAACGTTGACACTAGTATAACTTACAACAACAAATTTCCATGTTGTTGTTGTATCGATTGTTGTACAACAACACTTGCTGTTACCTTCTATTATTATACCATGGTTCAATATTAATAATATTTAGTACAAGAATGTACTATAAAAAAGGGAACCAAAATACAAAATTAAAGCCAATTTGATTGAAAAACGTGTCGAAAATCGAAAAAAATGCGGAATACTGGGGTACCTTTACATGTTTTTTTTTGCTATCTGTATGTGCTATACAATGAGAAACCAAGATACTAAATTACAGCAAATTCGTTTGAAAAACGTGTCCAAAATACTGATTACTGGGAGTACACTGAAACTTTGGTCAATATTATTAATTTTTGGTATGGGGACTACCCTGAAATTTGCAGCCAATTCGGTTGAAAAAGCGTGTCTAAAATTCTAACAATACCGAATATTGGGGGGTACCGTTATGTTATTATGGGGCTACACCGTGGACCGATATATCCCATTTGCAATACCAAACTTCTTTTTTTGAAATTAAAATACCTCTTGGATTTAAAATCTAAGTTCACATTGTCGCGACAGATTTTAGATATTTATAATGTCTACCTTATGGTGAAGGGTTTGAAAAGTTCGGCACGGTCGGTCTAAGCTACAACATCCAAATTCACCCCTTCAAATATATATAATAGATTTCATATAATATAATACTCTTCATTTCATGTCTCCAATACTGTAGCATACCTTCAGGCAGTTGATGGATTTTTTATAAATGAATGGCTCTATACCAATTAGAATAAATAATAGGAGTATCATGAAAAATATATAAACATACGAACTCATATGTTAAACTCTTTAAAGTGCATATATTTTATAGGATTTATAAGTAATAAAGGCGTCCGGCCGATTTTGGAAAAAAACGGCGTTTGCATCTTAAATATTTCTAAAGATGAAAAATTTCACAATGGTAAAGGTTCAAAAAATGTTTATTTCGAAATTAAATAAATAAATTAAATTCAAAATATAATATGTATTAATGTTGTGGTTGTACAATAAATCGAGAAAAAATATATCACGCCTATTACAACAGATGGCGCCTATGAATTGACGTTGAGTTGTTTATGGATTGTTGGTCTGTTCCCGTACTGTAAGAATATACTAGATTTTACTATTTTCTTCGATATCATAAAGGAAAATTCGTTATCGTAGTAAAAAATAGTATATCGTTTAGACTATTAGCGCATTTACATACGTACTATATACGATGTGGATTTACAAAAACTTTAAAAAATGTTTTTGTGTCAAACGTCAACTTCATTTGTTCATTATATATAGTTAATTTTGGATAAGAAGACGTGTTTCGTGCTTAAAATAGGTAAGCTTAACTGAATATATAATTATTTATATCATTATTTAAATGCATTGTTTTACTTTTAGGATGGACAGATAAATGGCAATTGGTGAAATATTGTAAGTAATATCTGAAAGATGTTTCATATTTCAATGAATTTTAATTTTGTTGTTTCTTTACAGATGTTAAAATGGGGAGAATCATTAGGCCAACTTCTCAGGAAATGTGCTATTTATAGTATGTATTATTATATTATTATGTAAATACAATGTATGTTTTTTAATATAATAAATTTCATGCTATTAAAAATAAAAATGAAGAATATATATATATATATATATATATTGTTACGTTCTTGGACTTCACTTATTCCCGTGTAGACGTTGTTTTATTTCCCGATACAGTTCGTACCAAATAAAACGCGGGTTCGTTCAGATTACGATTATTACAATGATTTTATTCACACAACTTTACTTTGCACTTTACTTTACACGACGGTTTCAATTCGCGATCTGATTCACAACTGACTCACTGCCTTTCCATTCCCTCTATTTATATGAGCCCTGCCTGTCGCTACAGAAGTTTCTAGACGATCTGGTAACACCTAGATCACGAACAATCTACCAATGCAACAAACACATTGAGTAACAATAACAACAACAAACTTACTGAGTGAACAATAACAACAACAAACTTGAGTAAACAAACTTACAATAACAACAACACATATACAGGCGAGGGAATAACAATAACAACAACACATATACAGGCGAGGTAATAACAAAGAAAGAGGAATAACAACAACACATATACAGGCGAGGGAATAACAAAGAAAGAGGAATGACGTTTAACAAGAATTGTACGACAATAACAAAATAGAAAATGAAAGAGGAAATGGAAGGATGTAGAAAAATCTATACAGTGGTTGTTGTTGTGAAGTTATTCAAATAAACTGCGTAGTAGAAATTTACGTTACAATTCAAATTCTTAAATTAACGGAATTCATCTAAATTAACTTAAATCTAAAGTTATATTCGTAACATTGCCCCCCGCTTAAGCCTGTTCGTCCCGAATAGGCACAGTTCCCGTTCCGTAGGGGGTCAGCCGCTCCAAATGTACAACTTTCATCTTCGACCTGGGACTGTCGCTCCTCTGGATGCGATAAACGACGTCATTTATTTTCGTGACAATCTTGTAGGGTCCTTCCCAGTGCGTTTGCAATTTGGGGCATAGTCCTTTCTTTCGTTGTGGGTTGAACAATAGTACCAGTTGCCCTTCTTGAAACCCATCGGTATTTGCCGCTCGATCGTACCTTGCCTTCATGCGGTTGCTAACCATTTTTATTCGATGTCGGACTGCATCGTGGACTTTACTAAAAGAGTTTTGGCTGTCTTCATCTTGGTTCACATCGTCGTTTGGGGTAGCGCCGAATATCAAATCGCCAGGTAGCTTTAATTCATTTCCGAACAGAACTTTGGCTGGGGTCCGGGATGTGGAATCATGAATGGCCGATCTATAAGCCAATAAAAACTTTGGAATATGCTCATCCCAGTCTCGTTGGCCACTGTCCACCACTTTCCGTAGATGTTCTTCCAGGGTGCGATTGAATCTCTCCACCATGCCATCTGATTGTGGATGTAGGGGCGTCGTTCTGGTTTTCTTGATTCCGTAGGAGTCACACATTTCCTTGAAGATCGCTGATTCAAAATTCCTACCTTGATCGGAATGAACCTCAGATGGAACACCATAGCGACAAATCCAATTTTTGCTGAACACATCCACAATTGTCCTGGCTTCTTGATTTGGGATAGCATAAACCTCTGGCCATTTACTGAAGTAATCCATGACCACTAAGACATACCGGTTCCCAGAGTCGCTTGTGGGGAACGGTCCAGCTACATCCATTGCGATTCTTTCAAAAGGGGCTCCTGAATTATACTGCTGCATGTAGCCTCGACTCTTCCGTGTTGGACCTTTAGCTTTTATGCACCTTTCACAATTGGCGATCCAGTCGGCAATGGATTTTTGACAGCCGACCCAGTAGAATCTCTGCTTTACCTTTTCAGCGGTCTTTGCTATGCCAAGATGTCCTCCACTTGGCCCATCGTGAAACTCCGACAAGACATCTCTTATTTTGGAGTCTGGGACGACGATCAAGTTCCGGTGAGATTTACCGTCCTCACTTTCCCATTTGCGATATAGGCAGCCATCTTTTATAAGTAGACTGTCCCACTGGGCCCAATAGGATTTTAAAAGAGGGCTTTCGGAGGTAATTTCTTTACGACTAGGTCGCTTGCCCGTTTCAATGGCCGAAATTACTTTGCCCAGAATGGGATCTCTTCGTTGTTCCGTCGACCAATCTTCACCCGACTCAAACTGCAATAGTCGGACATCAACGATATTCTCCTTATTCTCAGCCTTTGAGCAATGCCTGCATTCTACCTTGCATGGCCGACGAGACAGGGCATCAGCATTACCGTGTTTTCCGCCTTTTCTGTGCTCGATTCTGAAATCATAACTCTGGAGCCTCTCGATCCAACGGGCTAGTTGACCTTCCGGATTCTTAAACCGCAGCAACCATTGGAGAGCAGCGTGGTCGGTCCTCAGCAGGAAATGCTGGCCATATAGGTATTTGTGGAAGTGTTTAACGCTCTCAAGGGCAGCAAGCAGCTCTCTCCTCGTCACACAGTAATTCCTCTCAGGCTTCGACAATGTCCGGCTGTAGTACCCGATGACTTTTTCCTGTCCGTCGATTTCCTGGGAAAGGACGCCACCGATGCCGCACGCACTTGCGTCTGTGTCCAGAGCAAACTTTCCGCCAGGTATAGGGTATGCCAAAATGGGGGCTCTGCATAGCATGTCTTTGAGTTTACTGAACGCCTCTTCTTGGTCGTTGCCCCACTGAAACCTCTGGCCTTTTTGCGTCAAGCGGTGTAGACAGGCGGCGATGTTGGCAAAATTTGGGACAAATCGACGGTAGTATGTGCAGAGACCCAGAAAGCTTCGCAGCTCATGGAGATTTCGGGGCTGCGGCCAATCTCTGACGGCTTGAATTTTCTCCTTATCCGTCGATATGCCCTCCGGCGTCACGTGGTGCCCCAGGAACTTCACCTCTCGTTGGAAGAGACTGCACTTCTTTGGGTTTAACTTGAGGCCTGAAGACGAAAGCTGCTGTAGAACATCCTTTAAGTTCTTGATGTGTTCGTCGAAGTTGCGTCCCATGACTATGATGTCATCCAGGTATATGAGGCACGACTTCCACTGCAGCCCTTTTAACACACGCTCCATCAGCCTTTCAAATGTAGCCGGGGCGTTGCAGAGTCCGAATGGCATGACATTGAACTGCCAGAGACCCCCATTAACGCCAAACGCTGTTTTCTCTTTATCTTTCTCGGCGATCTCTACTTGCCAGTACCCACTCTGCAGGTCGAGGGTGGAGAACCATGACGTCCCGGCTAATGTGTCCAATGTGTCGTCGATTCTTGGGAGAGGATAGCTGTCTTTCTTGGTGACATCATTCAACTTTCGGTAGTCCACACAAAATCGGGTGCTTCCGTCTTTCTTCTTGACCAATACCACTGGGGAGCACCATGGACTTGACGATGGTTCTATTACACCACTCTTTTCCATTTCACTTATCAGCTTCTGGACCTCGTCTCTTTTTGCCAGGGGAACACTTCTTGGAGGCTGTTTAATGGGTCTCGCGTCTGCTGTATTGATTTCATGCTTCACCACTGATGTTCTTCCTTGGTGCTCTTTTGTCAACGCAAAGGTAGAGGCATATTTCCATAATAGCTGCTTAGCCTTGTTCCTCTCGGAAGGTGATAATTGGTGTGTCCACTCTTTTATGTAGCCGTCGAGGTGCTTCTTCTCCATGGCTGCTGGCTTTTCGGTGCTAGTTTCCAAATTAACTACAGCTTCAGCTGGTGTGCATTGTCCAACATCGGAAAATTGGCAAATTTGCTCTTGCTTGTTTGACAGGTTCAAAACTCTAACAGGAATTAATCCGTCCTTGTTGCTTTTCACCAGGGCATTCGCTATTAGGATGTTACTGTTTCTGTTTTCTGCTGGTTCCACCACCCACAACTTCTCGGCTCCACAATCTCCATTCATTGGTACCCATATTATTGCTTCGGCACAGGGCGGTATTATCTCTGGATGGTCCGTAGTCAGACGTCTAATGGGTGTACTTTCATCGTAGCCCACGTTTAACGGAATTTCGACGTTAGACCAGGTCATTACACGCTCTTTCATATCCAGATTGATACCGAAGGCAATCATAAAATCTGCGCCTATTATCACTTCGTCTACGATATCGGCAACTATAAACTCGTAATTCACCGATTTATTGGCAATAGTTAGTCTCAGGGTAATCTTGCCGTGTACTGCCGCGGGCTCCCCCGTTGCTGTGCGCAGTCTGACTCCATTAAGTTGCGTTATTTTTCCCTTTACCAGATCTGATCTTATGATGGACTTTGATGCGCCAGTATCTAACGTCAGAACTCGCTTGTCACCATTGATGTACCCAGTTGTTGTTAGGTTGTGACTTTTCTGTTGTACTATTGCTATGGAGATTGTGGGGCCATCGTCGATGGGAGCCAGTTCATGCCCCGCTGGACTGGCTCGATTTAGTTTAACGGTGACTCATTGGTGGACTGTTGAGCCATTCTTCTACCATCTTTCGTTGGAGGTGGTGACGATGACCTGGATCGTTTGCGCTTAGCTCTGCATTCGCGCGCAATATGACCTGCTTTATCGCAGTTGTAGCATCTAACCCTGGGCTTAGTCATCCCTACTGATGACCTTGATCGAGTTAACGAGAGATTTGGTTTCGCAACCTTCGGTCTCCAGTTGGCGAATCTTGTGGGTCTGGGGCTTAACAATTATTCTTGCCGTCTCTTGGGCAAGGGCAAACGACACAGTTTCGGCAAACGACGCTTTTGGTGACGCATATGTTGCACATTTAATCTCAGGGTCACGTATGCCATTCACAAAGGTTTCGATTTTCATACGGTCCAGCAATGGGTGATTCTCTCCTGGATACGCCATTAGCACCAAACGTTCCACCTCAGCTGCAAAGTCTTGTAACGTCTCGTTTGCCCTCTGTACTTTTCCCCTTAGTTCCATAAGGTAGATGTTTTGTTTATGTTCGCCACCGTACTTACGTTCCAGTGCAGCAATAACATCTTCATAGTTGCTTCTAGAAGCGACAGGAATACTCTGTATAACATCAGCAGCACTGCCCTTCAATGCCAGAAGTAGTGCAACCGCTTTGTCGCTGTCGTTCCACGAATTTCTAGAAGCCACTGTCTCGAACTGTAACTTGAAAACATTGAATGACGTAGAGCCGTCGAATACAGGAGGTTTGATTTTTAGTGTGTTATCAGGAGCTCGCACCGGACCACCTTTAATTTCCAGTTCCGAAATTTTCTTCTCCAGATTCGTAAACCTGTGGTCGTGGGCCAGAAATTTCTCGTCAACCGACTGCACTTTCTTATCCAACTCTTTAATTTGGACCTCCACGGTTTCCACTCTCCTTCCAATAACTTCTGTAATGTTCTCGAGTTTCTCGTTCATTATTCTCGAATTTTCGTCAAACATTCTACAATTCTCTGCCTTGAGTTCATCTAACTTTCTGGAATTCTCTTCGAACATTCGTCTCGTGTTTTCTTCTAACTTTCTGGAATTCTCTTCGCTCCTTCTGGAATTTTCCTCAAACTTTCTGGCATTCTCTTCGAACATTCTTCTCGTGTTTTCTGCTAACATTCTGGAATTCTCTTGGAACATTTTAGCCAGCATTTCTCTTAAATCGTCACCCCTGGCAGCTACTGACGAGACTTCCCCACCGTTGGATTCGCCCATTTCCGATAAATCCACTTCATCCTTACTGTCAAACTCATATGTATCGATGTTCATACCACGGCGCTCGAACTCATCCAACAGACGTTTTTGTAGTTCAGCCTTGTTGCCAGTAGAGGACAATTCCAATTTATTTAGCTCCTTCTTCAAGTCTTCCACTCGTAGATCCTTAAACTTCATCGTAGTATTATCGTAATCTCACTTCCGACACCAATTGTTACGTTCTTGGGTTTTACTAAATCCCGTGTAGACGTTGTTTTATTTCCCGATACAATTCGTACCAAATAAAACGCAGGTTCTTTCGGATTACGATTATTACAATGATTTTATTCACACAACTTTACTTTGCACTTTACTTTACACGACGGTTTCAATTCGCGATCTGATTCACAACTGACTCACTGCCTTTCCATTCCCTCTATTTATATGAGCCCTGCCTGTCGCTACAGAAGTTTCTAGACGATCTGGTAACACCTAGATCACGAACAATCTACCAATGCAACAAACACATTGAGTAACAATAACAACAACAAACTTACTGAGTGAACAATAACAACAACAAACTTGAGTAAACAAACTTACAATAACAACAACACATATACAGGCGAGGGAATAACAAAGAAAGAGGAATAACAACAACACATATACAGGCGAGGGAATAAGAAAGAGGAATAACAACAACACATATACAGGCGAGGGAATAACAAAGAAAGAGGAATGACGTTTAACAAGAATTGTACGACAATAACAAAATAGAAAATGAAAGAGGAAATGGAAGGATGTAGAAAAATCTATACAGTGGTTGTTGTTGTGAAGTTATTCAAATAAACTGCGTAGTAGAAATTTACGTTACAATTCAAATTCTTAAATTAACGGAATTCATCTAAATTAACTTAAATCTAAAGTTATATTCGTAACAATATCTGTTATCAGGTTTCCATCTTTATCTGTACAGGAATGTGGCTGCACCAAAGCGTTCGGTTTGGTTTTTACTCGTTGGTAAAATTTCCGGACTTCCTTCGGACTCCGTTCTGACTCGATTTGCTCACGCTCACGTTTCTCTTCTCCCTATACGCTGCGTTTTTCACATCAGTAGCATTACGACACTCCTGATCGTACCATGGGTTTCTTGATGGTGGTTTTTGGAACCCGAGTGTTTCTTTTGCTGCAGTTTGTAGGGAGTGGGCAATTCTTTGCCATTGTGCTTCTATATTCATATCGGTACAGGAGTTTTTTTGTGAAACTGGTGGGTAAGTTGAGCGGAGTAGGCTTCTGCAATCTGTTGTGTTTGCAGTTTTCGATGTCGAGTTTCCGTGTTGTGTTAGATTGCACCTTTGCTGCTACATTAAGACGAGTGAGAACCTTGGCTGTCACAAGGTAATGTTCTGAATCGACATTCGCTCGTCGTATCGATCGAACGTCTATCACAACATAATCTATTTGATTTATCGTTGTTTGATATGGAGACGGATTTGAGTCTATATAATCATGTGTAAAGTTTAACTTATTTTCATTAAGCTATAGGACTCGAATAAATTTAGGTTTTGTATTTTTATATCTGAACCTCCACTAATTAGAAAAATCACTGTAAGTCCTTTTATTTTAATGGCAGGATTTTTTCCTTTAAAATTTCACACAGTAATTAAAATGCCATTCACTTGCCATTTTTATTGTCCTCAGTTATTTTCTTAGCATTCATTTTATTTCGCTACTAAGCAATTAACGAAAATCCCTAACTTTGAATATCAAGATAAACCAGAGAAAGACAGAGAGAGAGAGAGAGGGAGTGCATTAAGATAGAAGTATTTATGGGTTTTCGTGATGACACGATTCATAACGGCGACCATTGGGGGACATTTAACCCAGGTTATAGTCGTTAATCGCTGTTACCCTCAATTAGTGGCAGCACGTGATAAAGCTTAGGAGCATTTTGTAAGTGATGCCGTAAAGGGAGAGTGAGTGAGCGAGAGAGACAATTTGCAAATTACTAAACAGAAACAACAATGAGTGCAGAATAGGTCAACAACGTTAATTACAGGTCAAGTTTAAATAAAATATGGCACTTTGTTCCTTTTTATGTGTTAACGACTCCATTTATTATGAGAATACTTTTATAATTTATTTGTATTTATTAAAGTATGCGCGTGTGTACTTATGTCCACCTTTGTATACTTCAAAAATAAAAACGTTTGAAAATAATAGATTTATTATTTTCTAAAATGTCTTTTCCGTTGTTTCCTATTTGGGGAACAATGGGAAACACGTCGTCCAATGACCTGTCTCAAACAGTCTTAAAAGTCTGGCAGATTTGTCATTTTTGTTGACAGCAGATTGTCGCCTCACGTTTTAAACACGTCCGGGACAAACCTTCCCTGCACTGCTGTTCGTTTATTTTTGGTGAAGATGAAATATTTTCCAATCGAATTATGACATGACTAATAGAAAAATAAATCGTTGAAAGTCATTGATTCAATTTATCAATACGGAGCTGGCAACCTTAACGAAATGCGAAAATTTGAAGTCTATTGGGTTATTACTTTTTGAGTTATCGTGCCCGCCATTCGCAAAAAAATGTTTAGAGAAAAACGCGTTTAAAGTTTGAGAAGCCCTTTAGCCGTCATTTGATGCTGACACAATAAATCGGCTATATCTTCAAGAGTTCTTGAGATTTTTATTTGAAATTTTGTAGGGACATTCTTTAATTAGTGCAGATTTGAATTATATCAACAAAATTTTTGACCCCGAGAATGGGGGAGTCCCCTTAAATCGATTTATAGCAAACTTAATACACGCTATTCGGTATGCCGCACTTTCGTATCAATCGGAACCGATCTTCACGAAACTCAGCACACATCACTCTAGACACAATTAGGTACGCTATGCCAAATTTCGTGCAAATTGAAATATATATGCGGACTTTATTGCACCATTTACATCAAATCCGACGAAATATATATATATATATATATATATATTATATAGGTCTATATATAAATCAGAACCGATTTTCACGAAACTTAGCTCACATAATTTCGATTTTCACAAAATATAGTACACATAATCCTAGACTCAATATACGACAATTCTAGACCCAATATAGACGAAAATATATATGGGAACTATATCTAAATATGAACCAATTTCAATAGGGTTCGTCCTTGGGCCAAATAAATGAGCTATGCCAAATTTCATCCAAATCGGATAATAAATGTGACCTGTACTTTGTTTACAATTTAGCATGGACAGACGGACGGACATGCATAAATCGACTTAGAAAGTGCTTCTATGCATGATACCCTGTACCACAGTGTGGTGAAGGGTATAAAAATCCATGCCTATAATAGGCCTTTAAAAAATATTCATTAATCCAGTAAGGAAAGAAGTAAAGTCGGACTGGGCCGACTATATGATACCCTCCACTACTTTGGGTATCTTTCTCCCACCCAACTTTAATTTCATTCGAGCAGATTTAGAGCCGTCTGCGTAACATGGGGAAATGTATGGAAAACGATTTATAGCAAAATTGATATTCGTTACGCCGCGTTGTTAAAAATATCATCTACATGTGAGAGCTATATCTAAATCCATCTAAATCTAAACCGATTTTCCCGAAACTCACCACTCATCATTCTAGACTCAATACAGTACGCTATGCCAAATTTCGTGCAAATCGAAGAATATAAAGGGACTTTGGTGTACTATTTACCTAAAATCGGACGAAAATATATATGAGATCTATATCTAAATCTCAACCGATTTTCAGGAAACTTGACACACATCATTGTAGTCCTAATTAATTACTCTGTACCAAATTTCGTGCAAATCGAAAGGTATATAGCGACCGTTTACATTAAATCGGACGAAAATATATACAGGAGCTAATCTAAATCTGCACCGATTTTTCCCAATTTCTATAGGGTTCGTCCTTGGGCCAAATAATTGACCTATGCCAAATGTCGTCCAAATCGGATTATAAATGCGACCTGTACTTCTTTTTACAATTTAACATCGACAGACAGACGCACGGACATGCATAAATCGACTCAGAAAGTGATTCTATGCATATTCTCAAAAGGAATCATGTGTCTATCTCATTTCCTTTTGCCTGTTACAAACATATACACAAAGACATAATACTCTGTACCAAAGTGTGGTGAAGGGTATAAAAACAACACCTTGTGAGTATATCCATACAAATGGGTTGTGAAAATTTCTAAAATAAATAAAAAATAAAACTAAATGCAAATTACTTTAAACGAAAACATCTTAGTCACGTAACCTTGAAATCAAAATAATGACCTTTACAGTAACATTTTTTTATTTTACTCCCCCGAAATTGTAATAATTTTTTGGAAATTATACTTTTTGGATATATGTAAAGGTCATTTTTGTGATTTGGTCCACTACTAGTGTAACTCATTCATATGAATAGCTTCCACTTACACCCATTGAACCATTGTTGTAGATAAACCAAAAAAAAAAAAAAAAAATAATAATAATAGCAACAAAGTCCAGCTATTAGCGTTATGGACACTGAATATGAACGGGGTTGTTCTATGTGGAATGTAATGTTGTATTTCCGCCATACTAATAGCCATGTTAGATGGGTTTATTTTAGTTGTAACATTTTTGTAACGAACATTTTTTGCGTTGTTATCAAATTGAAAATATTATTAAAAAAAAAACAAAGAAGGACAAAAGTTCGTCATAAGGTCACTAGAAAAAAACTCTTGTTTGAATGGCGGGATGGAACCATGAGTCGTCTACATTGTTGGAACACAATGTACAATTAATAAATATGCGCTTATTTGACTCTCTTATCTGTAAAAAGTATCTCTCTGTAAAAAGTCTCCGCTTATTTGGTTGATAGTCCTTGAAAAAAATATTCTTAAAAAAATTCCCGCTTATTTGCCAAACTGTCTTAGAAAATATGTTTGTAAATAATCAACACTTATATGCTTAATCATCCTTAAAAATATTATTTCAAAAATCCACGCTTTTTTGGGTGATGGACCTTGGAAAATATTCCATTAAAATCCACGACTAATGGCTAATAAAAAATCTTCTTAGAAAAATTCACGTTTATTTTCCGAATAATCCACGATAAAATATACATTAACAAATCACGCTTATTTAACTGATAGTTATTGAAAATATATTACTTTAAAATTTTCAAATAGGAGGCAAATAACACATACGGGACATCCTATTGCATATATGTATTTGTATCTGTTATTAAATTCGGTTGGTGATACAATAAAAAATTGTACTTAAAAATGAATGCGGAAACATTTATTACCTTATGTTGAATGTGTTAAGCATTTTATTGCATGAGACTCAATTTAAACAATTCCGGAGATTTATGTCATGGACATAAACAAAAATATATCCACTTTTTATCAGTAAATAACAATGGAATAAATATTCGGCCATGTCACAAATTAAAACATTTAAAAAAGAGTTAACTGTTGCTCTCTAAAGAGGAAATATATATAGACAATGACATTATTGATAGTATATTTTTTTACAACAACCAAATTATGTAACTGAAAAGACAAATTTTGTTGTTTATTGTTGACCTGTTGTTTGTATTTTTTTTTTCAAATAATAAAACATCTATTAAATATTAAATGATGTAAAAGAAACCAGTAGGGAAAGTAGTAAAGTCGGACGGGGCCGACTATATGATACCCTTCACCACTTTGGGTATATTCAACAGATGAACCCTAACAGACGTCGCATTTTTAAAGGACCAGTAAAATGAAATTGAATCCATAAACATGTCATTTTGCAAGCGATACTAAATTTTTCATTTGGTCAGATACAGAAGCGGTATCTAAATCTGAACCGATTTCAGGAAACTTAACACACATCATTCAAGACCTAATTCATTACGGTGTGCTAAATTTCGTGCAAATCAAGAGATATTAAGGTACTTTGGTGCACCATTTACATTAAATCAGACGAAAATATATATCTAAATCTGGTCTGATTTTCTCGAAACTTGACACGCGTTATTCTAGACTCAATTCAGTACTCTATGCCACATTTCGTTTAAATCGAAATATATATAGGGACTTTGGTGCCCCATTTACCTTAAATTTGACGAAAATATATATGGGAGCTATATCTTTATCAGAACCGATTTTCACGAAATTTAGCACACATCATTTTGGACGTAATTCAGTACCCTACGCCAAATTTCATGCAAATCGAAGGATATATAGGGATTTTGGTATACCATTTACATTAATTAGGGGAACATATATATGGGAGCTATATCTAAATCTGAACCGATTTTCAAGAAATTTTACACACATCATTCTAGACCCAATTTAGTACGATGTGCCAAATTTCGTCCAAATCGAAAGATGTATAGGGACATTGGTATACCATTTACATTAAATCGGGCGAACATATATACGGGAGCTATATCTAAATCTGAACCGATTTTCAGGAAACTTAACACACATCATTCTAGACTTCATTCAGTACGATATGCCAAATTTCGTGCAAATCGAAAGATATATAGGGGCTTTAGTACACCATTTACCTTAAATCGGACAAAAATATATATGGGAGCTATATCTAAATCTGAACCGATTTTCGGGAAACTCCACACACATCATTCTAGACCTAATTCAGTTCGCTGTGCAAAATTTCGTGCAAATCGAAAGATATGTAGGGACTTCGGTGCACCATTTACCTTAAATCGGACGAAAATATATATAGGAGCTATATCTAAATCTGAACCGATATTTCCAATTTCAATAGGGTTCGTCCTTGGGCAAAACAAATGACCTATGCCAAATTTCATCCAATTCTGATCATAAATGGGACCTGTACTTTGTTTACAATTTAACATGGACATACGGACATGTATAAATCGACTTAGAAAGTGATTCAAAAGGAACCATGTGTCTATCTCGTTTCCGTTTGCCTGTTACAAACATATGTACAAAGACATAATACCCTGTACCACAGTGTGGTGAAGAGTATAAAAACAGTAAGCGGAACAGTATAGCTGGACGTGGCCGACCACACAACTACCACGAAAATCTAACATTCTGCGGTTCTATATTCTGAGAGTTGGACAATATTTCGCGATATTTGCACCCTCTTGTCCGATTATGAGTCAACAGCTCCACTTTCTAACATTGTCATATATTCCAAATCTTGTTTTCCCGAGGTGAATATTTACGCCATAAAATAAACATTTTGTCATTTTAGGTTTTGGTTGATTTGACCGATTATCATATAAAAACCAGTTGTAAGTATTTTGTCTGATCCCCTTTACCGTGTAAAATATGTGATGTTCTGCATATAATAATGGCCATGGTTCATTGCACCCCCTTAAATATCATCTCAACATCAACGGAAATGCATGTAAAATTTAAATGCGATCAGCACGACATTTCCGCCATATAGTGGGGTAATAGTAATACTAAAACATATCTTAACACATATGTACCTGTAAAAATTTACGTATAACTCCCACATCCGAGTAGATGCAAAAATATAATTGGTGTCAATTTAAAGGTCAACAACTCCTCTTGGATCAGGAATAAGAAATACGTCATAGAATAAAAATTTTGGTCAATTTTTAAACAAACGTCTGGGTCCATTGACCGAAATAGTCATGTTTATTTTATGGTCAGACCCCTTTCTCGTGATGTTCAGGTCATAATTGTGGCCTCTAGAGCGACCAGAAAAACTGACAAAAACAAAGTTTTTGGTCCATTTCATCCCCTATATATTAACCGATCATTGCCAAAAATAAGGGACATTCTTTGGTCATGCACAACAACTGTGGCCTGAATCGCGTTTACAAATATTAAGGAAATTGAAAATTTCGTTTTCCGATGTTGTCAAAAGATGACGTCAACATAACAGGTCCATTGAGTCCATGTTTTGATAACTCGCTCCAAGGCCTAAATCGAAGGACTCCTCAGGAAAACAACTGATAGTGTAATATCACACTATCATAGTGGGCAATAAACGGGTCCAAATTATTTTCATCCAGAATTTAGTATAACAGCCCCATTTAAGGCATTTTGAAGATTTGTCGTATTATATATAGATATATATATATATATACAACATAGGACCATGTTTCGACGGGAAATAACTGAATTTTGGCATTTCAGGTTCCTGGTTGGTACAAAACTCTGTCATAAAACAATAAAGGACTTTTCCTATTACCGAAATAGTGAATATCGTAGTTCTAAGCCGAGTTTTCCTAACTGAGTGTCCGCAATTTGACATTTCGTTTTATCAACGAATAAAATAACTTCTTGGCATCCTTCATATAAATGTGATATACAAAGCATTTGTATCTGTGGAAGGAAAAAAGATAGACCGATAATAACTTTTGAGGACTTTTTTTGAGGATTTAATTCGAACCTAAACTTGTTCGAGAATCTATATTTAAATTTTTAAATACAAATCTAAAGAGCTCCTAGAAATATAGCCGACTTTATGTGCGTGTATCTCAAACCCGTGTTTTTACGAATGCCGGACACGCTAACTTAAGAACTAATAATCCAATCGTTTCCAAATTTTAAACTAAAAGCTAGGATGCAGTCGACTACGATCTTTCATATTTTCTACTTGTCAATAAATAGATTTTCATAGTTCCGTTCATTTTATTATTTTTTTTTTTTTGCGAATAATCCTAATCCTAATAATCCTAGTTCATACCAGAGCCAGATATGTACTCTTTCGAATGCCGTTGCAAGCTTTGGTTTCGGATGTTCCAATGATTAATGGTATCTCCCATTATTTAATTTGAACCTACACTAGTTCAAGAACGTCCCTATAAATTTTTAGCGAAAATCTCAAGAAGCCGGTTTAGCATCAGGTGACGACAAGAGTGCGATGTTAATAGTCCAAGTTCATACCAAAGACATGTCGTTGGAATTTTTTGATTCGTTAGTTCCAGTGGTCGGAAATCAGGCCGCTATCGCAATGAAAACCAGTAAGGAAAGTAGTAAAGTCGGACGGGGCCGACTATATGATACCCTTCACCACTATGGGTATATTAAACAGGACTATTAACATGAAATATATATGGGAGCTATATAGACCGATTTTCTCGAAACTTGGCAGACATCACTCTAGGCTCAATTCAGTACGTTATGCCAAATTTCGTGCAAATCGAAGGATATATAGGGACTTTGGTGCACCATTTATATGAAACCGGACGAAACTATATATGATTTTCACGAAACTTAGCAAATTGCCAAATTTCGTGCAAATCGAAAGATATATAAGTACTTTGTGGCACCATTTACATGAAATCGGACGAAACTATATATGGGAGCTATATCTAAATCTGAACCGATTTTCTCAAAACTTGGCAGACATCACTCTAGGCTTAATTCAGTACGATATGCCAAATTTCGTGCAAATCGAAAGATATATAGGGACTTTGGGGCACCATTTACATGAAATCGGACGAAACTATATATGGGAGCTATATCTAAATCTGAACCGATTTTCTCAAAACTTGGCAGACATCACTCTAGGCTTAATTCAGTACGATATGCCAAATTTCGTGCAAATCGAAAGATATATAGGGACTTTGGGACACCATTTACCTGAAATCGGACGAAACTATATATGAGAGCTATATCTAAATCTGAACCGATTTTCTTAAAACTTGGCAGACATCACTCTAGGCTCAATTCAGTACGTTATGCCAAATTTCGTGCAAATCGAAAGATATATAGGAACTTTGGGGCACCATTTACATGAAATCGTACAACATCAGACAGACAGAGAGACATCACTCTAGGCTATGCCAAATTTCGTGCAAATCGAAAGATATATAGGGACTTTGGGGCACCATTTACATGAAATCGGACGAAACTATATATGGGAGCTATATCTAAATCAGGACCGATTTTCACGAAACTTGGCAGACATCACTCTAGGCTTAATTCAGTACGATATGCCAAATTTCGTGCAAATCGAAAGATATATAGGGACTTTGGGACACCATTTACATGAAATCGGAGGAAACTATATATGGCAGGCAGCAACGTACACAGGATTTCATTTCGGGGAAGGCCCGGTAGTACAAAATGAAAAAATTCGCGGTTGCAAACATAAATTTACTGTGAAAAAAATTCATTTCGGGGGGGAGGAGCCCTGGGGGCCCGGGCCCACAGGGCTCCCCCCCTGCGTACGTCCCTGATGGCAGGTATATATAAATCTGAACCGATTTTCTCAAAACTCGGCAGACATCACTCTAGGAATAATTCAGTACGTTATGCCAAATTTCGTGCAAATCGAAAGATATATAGGGACTTTGGGGCACCATTTACATGAAATCGGACGAAACTATATATGGGAGGTATATCTAAATCTGAACCGATTTTCTTAAAACTTGGCAGACATCACTCTAGACTCAATTTAGTACGTTATGCCAAATTTCGTGCAAATCGAAAGATATATAGGGACTTTGGTGCACCATTTACATGAAATCGGACGAAACTATATATGGGAGCTATATCTAAATCTGAACCGATTTTCACGAAACTTGGCAGACATAATTCTAGGCTCAATTCAGTACGTTATGCCAAAATTGGTGCAAATCGAAAGATATATAGGGACTTTTGATGCACCATTTACATGAAATCGGACGAAACTATATATGGGAGCTATATCTAAATCTGGACCGATTTTCACGAAACTTGGCAGACATCACTCTAGACCTAAATGATTAGGCTGTACCAAATTTCGTGCAAATCGAAAGATATATGTGGACTTTGGTGCACCATTTACATGAAATCGGACGAAACTATATATGGGAGCTATATCTAAATCTGGACCGATTTTCATGAAACTTGGCAGACATCATTCTAGACCTAAATGATTAGGCTGTACCAAATTTCGTGCAAATCGAAAGATATATAGGGACCGATTACATTAAATCGGTTAAATATATATATGGGAGCTATATCTAAATCTGAACCGATTTTTCCCAATTTCAATAGGGTTCGTCCTTAGGCCGAATAAGTGACCTATGCCAAATATCATCCAATTCGGATCATAAATGCGACCTGTACTTTGTTTACAATTTAACATGGACAGACAGACGGACAGACGGACAGACGGACGGACGGACGGACGGACATGCATAAATCGACTTAAAAAGTGATTTTATGCATATTCTCAAAAGGAACCATGTGTCTATCTCGTTTCCTTTTGCCTGTTACAAACATATGCACAAAGACATAATACCCTGTACCACAGTGTGGTGAAGGGTATAAAAAATTCATTTCAGGGGGTGGGAGCCCTGGGGGGCCCGGGCCCCCAGGGCTCCCCCCCTGCGTACGTCCCTGATGGCAGGTATATATAAATCTGAACCGATTTTCTCAAAACTCGGCAGACATCACTCTAGGAATAATTCAGTACGTTATGCCAAATTTCGTGCAAATCGAAAGATATATAGGGACTTTGGGGCACCATTTACATGAAATCGGACGAAACTATATATGGGAGGTATATCTAAATCTGAACCGATTTTCTTAAAACTTGGCAGACATCACTCTAGACTCAATTTAGTACGTTATGCCAAATTTCGTGCAAATCGAAAGATATATAGGGACTTTGGTGCACCATTTACATGAAATCGGACGAAACTATATATGGGAGCTATATCTAAATCTGAACCGATTTTCACGAAACTTGGCAGACATAATTCTAGGCTCAATTCAGTACGTTATGCCAAAATTGGTGCAAATCGAAAGATATATAGGGACTTTTGATGCACCATTTACATGAAATCGGACGAAACTATATATGGGAGCTATATCTAAATCTGGACCGATTTTCATGAAACTTGGCAGACATCACTCTAGACCTAAATGATTAGGCTGTACCAAATTTCGTGCAAATCGAAAGATATATGTGGACTTTGGTGCACCATTTACATGAAATCGGACGAAACTATATATGGGAGCTATATCTAAATCTGGACCGATTTTCATGAAACTTGGCAGACATCATTCTAGACCTAAATGATTAGGCTGTACCAAATTTCGTGCAAATCGAAAGATATATAGGGACCGATTACATTAAATCGGTTAAATATATATATGGGAGCTATATCTAAATCTGAACCGATTTTTCCCAATTTCAATAGGGTTCGTCCTTAGGCCGAATAAGTGACCTATGCCAAATATCATCCAATTCGGATCATAAATGCGACCTGTACTTTGTTTACAATTTAACATGGACAGACAGACGGACAGACGGACAGACGGACAGACGGACGGACGGACGGACGGACATGCATAAATCGACTTAAAAAGTGATTTTATGCATATTCTCAAAAGGAACCATGTGTCTATCTCGTTTCCTTTTGCCTGTTACAAACATATGCACAAAGACATAATACCCTGTACCACAGTGTGGTGAAGGGTATAAAAAAGATTCCCTAACCTCAATATAATACATGTACTTTTTATTGATGCGAAATTTGGCAAAACCCATCGATTACAACTGTTTTCATCTAAATGATGCAGCAAAATGCTTAATGAAAAGAAATGTTATTATCGTATACAAAAGTTGCTTTAAATCGGTTCTGATTTCGATATGGCTTCCATACATAAATGGTACACCAAAGAACTCTCGCGTATGTAGTGAATGAGGTCCGTCATATATGATAAATATTTGTCGTCCGATGTCTCCTTGATTTTATAACAAATTCTTTATGACTTCCATATGATAAACAAGTTTACATATAATTACAAATTAGGTATAGTCGTCGGGTGTCAACTTCTGTTTATAGCAATACATAGGGTACCCTTAATATTTTATAGCTTGCAACAACATGCCTGTATACATACAAAGACTTATTGTGTACCATATAGTCGATTCTGTACAACGTCAGTTCGTTCTATACAGTTTTTCTTTAATTATTTGTTTATGATACCACTGTCTATATATATATATATATATATATAATAGCTTATATTTCATAAAAATTAAAATAAATTAGTACTAAATGCTAATGGTTAATTGGAAGTATCCCAATTGTGTATGACACATGCAAGTTTACACAATGTTTATTAATTGACTACCCATTGGCGTTTTCAATTTAATTTCATTATACATTTGATGACAACTTGGGGAGTAGTTAATTAGCTAATATGAGTAGCTTTAATGTAATGGCTATACGACCTTTTAGAGTGCCAAATTTTAATATTCGTTGTAATAAACTGACTCACAATGTTTTGGAGAAATCATAAAGTTATGGGTTAATGAAGCATGCGCCACGCCGTGGAAAAGTGACAACGGAAATAAATTTCTCAAAGACATCAGTTTGGAAATTAAATTATAACAATTTAAAGCGAATGTCGTCCAATCCGAACTATGTGCATATGACAATCGAGTGCTGTGTAGGAAATAACAGGATATTTTTTTGATAATTAATAAACTTTCAATAAAATTGAGATAAACTCTTTATCATAAAAATTGCGATAAGCTGTATTCTGATATATTTTTCAGGAAATTTTATATTGGCATGTTTTTCTGCAAATAGTTCAAAATCAAATTCCCTTTCTGTGGTATCCTAAATTAGCTTCTTCTCCCTTTCCTTTTGAACATATGTTTTTCTTTACGAATGCCAATAAATTCTACGAAATCTTTTGAATTGAATGCATCTTAAACAGAACACCAATTTATTGTTTTCGGTAGATTGAACATATCCATAAATGAACATCTGTCTTTGTTAGTATCGGTAATAAATACAAGATAAAAATATTTTCCAATAAACATTTGATAGCATAAAAATGTCGTAACACAGTGACAAATATTGATGGACAAAAGATCAAAAAAGTGAAAAGAAAAATTTGCGATGTCCTTTTTTATTTTACATCCTTAATAACTATCCAAATTTGAAGGTCACAAAAAATTGTATTCTTCATATGTTTCTAAGGTTATATAAATAAAATATAAAGATATTTTTGCGTTCTGCCCACTCTACAGAGATACCTAGATAAGAACTCAATGAAGAACTCTTACTTACTTACTTAGCTGGATTGTTACAGAACGGTTGTTCCATAAGCCGATCTTAAACCAGTAAGGAAAGTAGTAAAGTCGGACGGGGCCGACTATATGATACCCTTCACCACTATGGGTATATTGAACAGGACTATTAACATGAAATTGGATGAAATAAAATATGTGATATTTATCTAAATGTGAATCTACCTACATCAATCCATAAAGTATGTAAATCGACTTCAAACAAATACTGGGCTATGTCTGTACTTCTAGAAAACGCAACTACGTAATTCTATGCTCAATTTTGTAAGTTGTGCAAAATTTGATGTCAATCTGACTACATGAGGAGTTTGATGCCCAATTTACTTAACATCGGGCGAAAATATATATGGAAGCTCTACCCAAATATTAAGCGATTTAAAACAAACATGTCACAGGTTAGGTTATAGTAATTTCAGAACTTTTTGTTCCTATCAGCCTATTGGTTCCTTGGTGCGTCACTTAAAATCCTTGGTGCGTTACTTAAAATCAATCTATAATAAAAGGGAGCTATATCTAAATCTGGACCGATTTTTCACGAAAAAAAGCAGACATCTCTCTAGGCTCATTTCAGTACGTTATGCCAAATTTCGTGCAAATCGAAGGATATAAAGGGACTTTGGTGCACCATTTATATATGAAATCGGACGAAACTATATATGGGAGCTATATCTAAATCTGGACCGATTTTCTCGAAACTTGGCAGACATCACTCTAGGCTTAATTCAGTACGATATGTCAAATTTCGTGCAAATCGAAAGATATATAGCGACTTTGGTGCACCATTTACATGAAATCGGACGAAACTATATATGGGAGCTATATCTAAATGTGGACCGATTTTCTCGAAACTTGGCAGACATCACTCTAGGCTTAATTCAGTACGATATGTCAAATTTCGTGCAAATCGAAAGATATATAGCGACTTTGGTGCACCATTTACATGAAATCGGACGAAACTATATATGGGAGCTATATCTAAATGTGGACCGATTTTCTCGAAACTTGGCAGACATCATTCTAGGCTCAATTCAGTACGTTGTGCCAAATTTCGTGTAAATCGAAAGATATATTGGGACTTTGGGCACCATTTACATGAAATCGGACGAAACTATATATGGGAGCTATATCTAAATCTGGACCGATTTTCTCGAAACTTGGCAGACGTCACTCTAGGCTTAATTCAGTACGTTATGCCAAATTTCGTGCAAATCGAAAGATATATAGCGACTTTGGTGCACCATTTACCTAAAATCGGGCGAAACTATATATGGGAGCTATATCTAAATCTGAACCGATTTTCATGAAATTTTACACACATCATTCTAGACTCATTCCAGTACGCAATGCCAAATTTCGTGCAAATCGAAGGACATATAGGGACTTTGGTACACCATTTACATTAAATCGAGCGAAACTATATATGGGAGCTATATCTAAATCTGAACCGATTTTCTCCAAATTTCATCCAAATCGGATCATAAATGCGACCTGTACTTTGTTAACAAAAATACATGGACAGACGGACGGACAGACGAACATGCGTAAATCGACTTAGAAAGTGATTCCATGCATATTCTCAAAAGGAACCATGGGTCTATCTCGATTCCTTTTGCCTGTTACAAACATATGCACAAAGACATAATACCCTGTACCACAGTGTGGTGAAGGGTATAAAAAGATTACTACGCTTGTCGGTCTTGTGCGCAAGTCCACCAATTTGGAAGACAACTCTAACACATTTTAATAAGTAAACCGTTATTGATATTGCATCAATAGGACAGAATTTTAAAGGCATTCAGCAAAAATACGGAAGCACCTTGCCTGAGGGCTGCTGCTATTGTGATATAAAAAGTATAAAGCAAAAACATGTAATATTAGAACGCATTAGATTTAAATAAAATATAAAAACTTCTCCTGGGCAACTAAAAAGATAGCAGGAACCCAAATTGTTGATTTCTCAGTCTTATACCTAATGGGGGTACGTATTCTTTGATATGATCAAAAATGTGACTTATCTAGTGGAGGGGTTCTCCACCGTCCAAATTAATATAAGTTTGAAGAATATTATGATGTACAAAGTATTGATAGTTATTCAAGGGTCGATCGATCGTAATATTTTCCAAAATTCGACAATGGAAAATATCAGTGGTGCAGGGTGGAAAAAATACAAATTATGATCGAAGTCGAGATTCTTTCCTATTAGGCATAGGTTATTTTAATTGTATGCTTCATTGGTTGATGCTATACAAATATGCCTATTTGTTAGTGATATACCTTTATCAAATAGTAAAATAACTCCTTGCATTTTTTTACGGAAAAAATGTCATCTTTAACAATAGTTTAAATCTCTAAATTTTTATAAAGTTTCCTATTTTAATAGCCTTTTTTAGACTATTTCCATAATTCGTATTTGCATACTTAACTGAAATATTTCTTAAATAAATAAATTTATTGACCACACACAAAATCTATAGCCCAAAGGAAATCAATAAACGACTGACTAATCAATCCATGGAAGCAACAACAACTTTATTTACAAAAGTAGCCACAACTAAATACCATTTTTTACTTCACAAAGTAAAGCTCGTGTTTCCGCACATGCATTTAGTAAACGAAAAAACAGAAGAACAAGAAACCCTCATAGGAAAATTCCAAATTACATTCCAGTGAAGCTGTCTGGTTGGATTTCGGTTTTGTGGTAATAGAGAAATTTATTGATGTTACGTGAAAAGATAATGGAAAAATTATCACAGAATTGTAACAAAAGACCAATCGAGAAAAGTTCGAAAATCGGAAAGAAGAAGACGAAGCAATAAACTTTGTGCACATGTTACTTACATAAAGGAAAACTTAGATGTTAACTTCGTATTTCGTTTGGTTAAACATTCAGGTATTTTGTAAAAGTAATTTTAGTAATTCCAGAAGCAAAAAATTCAACAAGTTAGAAGAACGAAAAACTATTAAAGTAGTAAAAAATACGAATATTTTGGTTTATTTGGATTCATCCGAATTTCTTTAAGTATTTTGTATATTATTTTATGGCTATTCACTTCCATCTGATATAAGCTTCAATGATTAAATAATAATTAATAAATATAATCATTATACACACCAGCATTCATTGTTTAATTGACCATTTATGTTAACAGGCACTTGGTGGTAATATCCTCTCCTCCTCTGCTCTGTTTACTCGCATGCTCATTTGTATCCGATACCAATTTGATGCCAATTAAGAGTTATGTTGAAAGTGTCATTATGTTTGTGGAAATGTGGTTTAGTGTCTGTTATGTTATAATTATCCTTCCTACGCCCCTTGAGTTCTTATTTCATGCCAATGAAATAATTATATTCCAATAAATTCTATGTATAAATATTGTGGGCAATGTGTTCGAGGGAATCTTTATTTCTAAAATATTAGCATGGAATATTCACATGGCTGTTTTTTCTAAGGAAATGTTTAATTAACAGGGGAAACAGCAAGGAAATGTGTGTATATACATAAATATACACAAAGTATTTATACATGGACTACTAAAGGCGTGGATTTCTTAAAGAAGATTTTTTCATGGACTACTAGAGGCGTGGATTTCTTAAAGAAGATTTTTTCATGGACTACTAGAGGCGTGGATTTCTTAAAGAAGATTTTTTCATGGACTACTAGAGGCGTGGATTTCTTAAAGAACATTTTTTCATGGACTACTAGAGGCGTGGATTTTTAAAGAAGATTTTTTCATGGACTACTAGAGGCGTGGATTTTTAAAGAAGATTTTTTCATGGACTACTAGAGGCGTGGATTTTTAAAGAAGATTTTTTCATGGACTACTAGAGGCGTGGATTTTTAAAGAAGATTTTTTCATGGACTACTAGAGGCGTGGATTTTTAAAGAAGATTTTTTCATGGATTTTTAAAGAAGATTTTTTCTAAGGCGTGGATTTTTAAAGAAGATTTTTTCATGGATTTTTAAAGAAGCAGAGGCGTGGATTTTTAAAGAAGATTTTTTCATGGACTAGCAAAGGCGTGGATTTTTAGAGGCGTGGAAAGAAGATTTTTTCATGGACTACTAGAGGCGTGGATTTTTAAAGAAGATTTTTTCATGGACTACTAGAGGCGTGGATTTTTAAAGAAGATTTTTTCATGGACCAGCAAAGGCGTGGATTTTTAAAAGAAGATTTTTTCATGGACCAGCAAAGGCGTGGATTTTTAAAAGAAGATTTTTTCATGGACCAGCAAAGGCGTGGATTTTTAAAAGAAGATTTTTTCATGGACCAGCAAAGGCGTGGATTTTTAAAAGAAGATTTTTTCATGGACCAGCAAAGGCGTGGATTTTTAAAAGAAGATTTTTTCATGGACTACTAGAGGCGTGGATTTTTAAAGAAGATTTTTTCATGGACTACTAGAGGCGTGGATTTTTAAAGAAGATTTTTTCATGGACTACTAGAGGCGTGGATTTTTAAAGAAGATTTTTTCATGGACTACTAGAGGCGTGGATTTTTAAAGAAGATTTTTTCATGGACTACTAGAGGCGTGGATTTTTAAAGAAGATTTTTTCATGGACTACTAGAGGCGTGGATTTTTAAAGAAGATTTTTTCATTTTCTGGTTTTATGAATTTAAATAAATAAATACTTAAACGTTTGCGGGAGTGTGTACGATTCCATAGGCCACACACACGAAATAGCTTCCCAATTACAGATGCTTATTCAAAGTAATTTTCGTGAGAAAAGGATTCTAGGAAACCCGTTCTCGAATCCTTTCCTTTTCAGAAGAAATTTCTTGCATTCATTTATTGTGCGTTACTTATCGTCGTATTCACACTCACTCATCAGGATGATGACAAAGTATAATTTGTTTTATATTCTGTCAGTAAGCGAAACATTGAAAAGCGTTCTCCAAACACTGTCGCAGAAAAAGCTTCTGGACTGGGCCAAAAGATAAAATTTGAATTTAAAATCAAAACTCGTTTAAAGAGCAATGACATGTTCACTATGAAAATGTACACGTGTGAGTGGATGGTATTGCTGGAAATCCAATGGTGCGTATACGCAATGGCTAGATATGTGTTTTTGATGTAATGTCGTTAATCATACGCCATGTACAATAATATTTAATAATCAATATTTTGATTAATATTCCTGTTTAAAATTTCCTGAGATACTTTGTCAGAAAATAAATTTAATTTTTGCAGGTTTGTCGAAGGTCATACATTAATATATTGTTTTTAAAATATTTTAAAACCTAAACAAGACATTGTTTACAAACGTATAGGTTTTTTACATATTTTTAGGTTTTGTGAACCGCAGACTCATTGGCTCAATTAGACGCGAATAACTTACCCACACCTTTGTATATATTATATTTTGTAATGGAAAATTTCCAATTTCTCACATAAATAAATATGAAATTGCTAGACGACATCGCTGCTCATAAATATTTAGAATGGGGTCATGAAAATGTTTTATTTACTTTATATGAATAATTAAAATCAAAATTTTTCTCTTTTTTCCAGAATTTTCTATACTTGGCGTTTTACAATACAGAGTAAGTGTATGTTTGTGAAGTGTGTATGCCACCATGTAAACACCAAAAAGAAGATTGTTTGGTATTTATTGTTACTCCATTCAAAGCCACTCAACCAGATACGGACAAACAACATTTTAAATATGATAAAAAATATTGGAAACCCCTTCTACTATAAAAAAACTATGAAAAAGAAGACAAAACCCCCTTTAATTTAGAAGGCGGCAAATGTCTAAATTAACACGATTTATGAATCGTCACTTTGAAAGCGGAGTTTTTCTACATCAGTCTTATTTGCTCCCATGCTCCGACGGAAGACAAAGATGAACAGACCAAAGACATATTTTACGAACGCCTGGAAACAGCATATGACCGCTGCCGTGGCCATGACATTAAAATTCTACTAGAAAGATTTTATTGCAACAATCGGAAGGGAAAATATTTTTGGCCCCACTGTCGAAAAATTCTGACTCCATGAAGAAACATCAGACGACGGCATGAGGTTCATCAACTTTGCGGCAGGCAAAAACATGGTAGTTACCAGATTAAAGCATTTCGATATACACAAGGCCACCTGGATTTCTTCTGATCAAGCAATGAGAAATCAAATCGATTATTTTGTTATAGACGGAAGGAATTCCTCCAGTGTTTTAGAAGTCCGATCGATTCGAGGAGCGAAAATCAATCCAGAACATTACCTTGTAGCAGCCAAGATTCGCACTCGCCTTAATGTTGCAGCAAAGGTGCGATCTAGCACAACACAGATACTCGACATTTAAAAGCTGCAAACACAACAGGTAGCCGAGGCCTACTCCGCTCAACTTACGTACCTGCTTGACGAAAGCACTTCTTATCCCTAGAATAGTATAGAAGCACAATGGCAATAAATTGGGTACCAAATACCACAATTAAGAAACCCACGGTACGATCAGGAGTATCGTAATGCTACTGATGTGAAAACCGCAGCGTATAGGGCAACCCTGCATTTTCAGAAAAAGAAGAAAGAACAAGAAGAACGTGAGAGTGAACAAATCGAGATATACAGGAGTCAGAATGAAGTCCGGAAATTTTACCAACAAATAAAACACCAAACCGAAGGCTTTAGTATAGAGATGAAGAAGGAAACCTGGTGACAAGCACAGACAGCGTGTTGAGAATATGGAAGGAGCATTTTTGGAAAACTTCTAGTATCAAATAGTGGCGGTGAAGAAGATACCCAATCAATAAGAGATGATGGTATAGAGTGTATACCATCTACTGAAGAGCAATAAAGCAGCAGTAGCCGATGGGTTACCAGCCGAACTATTTAAGACTGGTGGTCAGGTTCTGGAGCATTCAGCAGCTGGTTAGTACAATTTGGATAGAAGAATGCATGCCTGATTATTGGAACCTCAGCATCCTGTGTCCCGTGCACAAAAAGGGAACAAGACGATATGTGCCTTCCCATTGCATATAAAGTGCTATCCAGCGTGCTGTGCAAGGCACAAGGTCAGCAGTTAAAGTCGGAAAGAACCTCTCGTAGCTCTTCAATACCGAACAAGGATTCAGACAACTGTCACCTTGTCTGAATACTTGTTCGACTGACCTTTTTAACATCCTGCTGGAAAAAGTCATACGAGATGCAAAGGTAAACAAAAATGGCAATATGTACACAAAACAGCATACGTTACCCTCGTGCTGGTGTATGGATGCGAAGCATGGGAACTTGCCCAAGCAGATGAGCAAGCTCTTGGAGTGTTTGAGGGAAAGAATTCGAGAATTTCAAGCTCGGCTTATGAAACAAATGTTCTGTCTCAAGCCTGCTAAGTAAGTAATGGACCAACAACTTTTTTTATCCTATATTCGAACAGCACATGGGAAAGGGTAAGAAAAGTAGCTGTTGATCTGTAATCGGTCAAGAGGGTGCAAATATGGCAAAATATTGAACATGCATAGGATATAGATCCGCGGAAAGTTCCATGGTAGTTATGTAGGGTACCATATAGTCGGTCCCGTCCAACTATACTGCTCCGCCTACTGGTTGTAAATGGGCTCTTAGAAAGTTGGCCGAAGGTCCACTATATGGGAGTATATAAAAATTTGACTAAGCGGGCCATTTTAGGCGCAGTCATGGTCATCATTAGTATGAAGTAATCTTCTAAAATTCTAAAATTGCATGCATGCTTCATTCTCTTCTCTCTCTCTCCAATAGCTTTCCAAAAGCTTTTAGAAAATTAACCTTTAGCATAGTTCGATGTGGGGTTGAAAATTACATTGAAAAAAGTGTCAGTGGTTGAGGATATGAATAGAAATAGAATTTTTGAAATCTACTACTGATCATATGATGTTTGTTAATGAAAATAGGATATATCGGTCAACGTTTTGGTAAAGCCTCCATATAACGTAAGGTTTCAGCATAGCTATTTTAAATGTGGCTGTAATTCATCTTTCAGCCCAGATGAACTTAACGACTTGAATATTATTTTCGCACTCCAAACATTTGTATGCAACATTTTCTTTTAAATTCCCCGTATGACTGGGAATATCCATGAGTATTAATCTGGCCAGCAGTCCCACCTTCCACTCTGATATTTCTTCCATTTTCTTTGGTTAGATACATTCATTACTTATAGATTCTTGCCATGACATGATACGTTATATACTCGATATAGACAATAAATATATATTTTTAATATACTTAACATTTACTGTCACCCAAATGACACCATTCCTGTTACACATAATTATTAGTATTTCATTTTGATGGCAAATATTCCAACACGTTTCCATTATCAATTACAAAAATATTATTACCTTTTAATTACAAAATATCGATAAATTCATATTAAAACTTTATCATGCAACAATTGCATTATTCAAAAATTTGTAGAAATTATGCAAGGGATTTGATTTAATTATACTGGTATCTTAAGTTGTTGTGCTAATTTGTGTGAATATGAAATGACAAACTATGTTATTTCAGACCAATGACGATTGACCAGTTTGTTATTCAACAAAGTAATAATATTTGTGTGTATGTGTGTTTTTGGTAAATTCAATTAAAATTCAATAGACTTACGGATAACTGTGTAAATAAATGTTTGTGTTTTGGACATTTTTATGGAGAAAAGCGTATTCAAATTTTTAATCACTCTTGAATTGTGTGTGCACCAATGTATGTGTGCGTCTGTGTGATTTTCTTCTTCCCAATACATAATGTTAATTTTAAAATAATTAACCTAATCATGTTCATCATCATTTTTGCAGCTGTGACGATGTAACTTTTCAGACTCTTTTAATTGGTTTATACCGCAAATTAATTGCACACATTGTCGATAGACGCAGCTGGAAAATGACAGGGTGCACGTGTGAAAATTCCACCCACATCGACATTGCCATCCATAGCCATCATCATCAATCAATGAATTCGAGTCATTGCCTTTTATGCGAAAATCTTCGTAGTTTAAGAAGGATTATCAGTCAGTCAGCCAGCCAGCCACCCAAACAGCTATCCAGACAAATACAAAGGAATTTCAAAATTCTAAAGTAAACGCATTTTGCTTTTACGAATATCATGAAAAGTTTGCACACTTTCATTATTTCAGCTGGGAGGTTAATTAGTCTTAATAACAATGAAAATTCTTTTCATCGCGAGTAATAGATAAATTTCGCCACACCGTTATCTTTCCCCTTTGCAAGCTTTGGGGAAAGAGGATAATTTTTGACAATAATAAGCTTTCTAGTTTATTGTTTTTAAAGAAGGACATTTTAAACTTTCAAATTAGTCACGATGATAATGTAATATTTTAATGGATGTTTCATTATTTCAATAGATTGTGCACAGTGGTGGGAGGACAATATGAAATTTTAACTTCCTAATATTATTAGTGTAAGATGCAAGAACAGACTTCGGATTTGGTGTACTGAAAATAGTATAGTGCAGATATTTTGAAACTAAAGTCCCAGTAATTTTTGTCATTCCGGATTCGAAAATAATAAAAACAATCTGGAGTTTTGTTTCCAAAATTTCAATGTTTATAACACAATCTTATCATGTTAGAAAATGGAGAATATCGGTCAATTCCTTCTAGTGCCTCCCTTAAAAAATATACAAATTTTGATGTAAATCAGTTATACAAAAAACATCGTACTATTTTTACCAAACCTAGATTAACTCCGAAGATGAGACCCACAGTTTCGCAAAGTGCCAAAATATCTAGCGATTGGAATATTTGATTTAGCCCAAATTTTGCATATGTTGGTATTTTACCAAATCTAGATTAAAAGAACATCAAAATATCGAAAGTGGGTGT